>NC_090225.1:10760000-10847500 GCF_024489055.1 Chanodichthys erythropterus
AGCAGGGGTTCCTTTTATTTCTACAGGCAACATGATATGCATGAAAAAAAGAAAATGTGAATGGAGTTTGGCTGTGCAAAACTCACCATCGTGATGCTAAAATGTTGTTAGCGGTTTCCAGTGTGATGATATGCGGCTGCTGCTATTTTTAGAATTTCTATGCGGTTGCTAGGGTGTTGCTAAGGTGTTCTGGGTGGTTTGTGGCATAGTTTGTTTTAAATGATTTAGAAATACAGCTTCTAAATTCTGTGCTTTCAAGTGCATATTTATTTCCTATCTGTTTATTGCCAGGTGTAGAAACAATATTTTTTCTTATAAAAAGATTTTGTGTATTAGCTAGATAATAACAAGTTGATTCTTGTGGAACAGGGCTGGTTTCAGAAGGTCTTGAGTCCAGGGTTATAAAAACAGAAGCAGTCCTCTGGAGATCTGTGCTAAAGAGAGTCCTCTCCAGTACTCTACACATGACATTTAAGAAATTCACTGAAAGGTTAGGCTATCAAACACACACGCACACACACACACTCGCACGATTCTCTATATATTGTGAATACATTTGTAAAATAAGTAATATTTGCAGTATGCCACTTTTCAGACTCTCTACTTTCTCTTTTCTATGCTAAGATTCAATATTTAAATATGGTTTGATAAACAATAATTTACATGAATTAGCATATAGTTGCGATGGTGTTCTCTGATTAGGGACTAATAGCATTCCAGTTTGCAGCTGTACAGTATGTGTATTTTCCTTCTATTGTCTTTAACTTTTAATAAATCTAATTATAATAATAATAAATCAACTATCAATTGATTTTAAATATAAGATAAATATGTTGTTAACTGAAACTATTATACATTGTTTATGTTAAAAAAAAATGTAAACTGAAATAAAATAAAATAAAATATTATTAATATTAAATATCATTAGAAAATTGCCTTGAAGTGTTGCAATGGCAACTAACTTAAAATATGTTGACATACTAAAATGACTAAACGTAAAACTGAAATAAAAATAAATTAAATAAAAATATAAAAAACTATAAAAATGTTCACAGCAGGTGAAATATATATATATATATATATATATATATATATATATATATATATATATATATATATATATATATATATATATATATATATATATATATATATATATATATATATATATATATATATATATATATATATATATATATATATATATATATATATATATATATATTGAAACTTAAAATTAAAATGAAAACAGAATATAAAAATGAAAGCTAATTGAAAATATAGTACACTCTTAAAATTGCTAGGTTAAAAACAACCCAATATGGGTTAAATATGGACAACCCCAGTGGTTCGGTTAAAGATGTAATATTAGATGTAATATAATTGTCATATTAGATGTAATATAAGTCTCTTGTGTCCCCAGAATGTGTCTAAAATTTCAGCTCAAAATACCCACATATATTCTGTTCTTGTAATATGGAATGTTTTCACCCATTATTGCGTCCTCCAGGTGAAAATCACACGTGATAAGATGTGTGCCAAAGTTGGGAACAAACCTAGAATCCCATGTATAAGCCTTCATAATGATGAGCCACTAATTAAAACAGAATGTAATAATTGTTCACTCTCTTTGTGCTTTTGTCATTGATAAAGTTGAAAGCATGTAAGCGAATAGGAGAACTCATCTGTGCCTGATTTCTTTTGCTAATATTTGCTGCAGCAGATTGGTGAGACTTTTGTGTGGGTGTTAGAGCCCATTGTTTTTATCATTAAACGGTGGATGAGACTCTGGCTCTTTGTGTTCTTCAAATGAAGTCATTGACCTATGTTGATGCAGCACATGTTTGTTTGTTTGTGTTGGTGTTGATTCTAGACTACGTTGCATCACATTATACTCTTTCAAAACTAAATATGGTCAAACACATTCCCCAGAGACTAATTAAACATGTCGCAACATACGACTTTCAATATGGTTCTGTTTAAGAACATTCCTCCGACCGTTCATCCCGTTCGCTGCTCTTCTGCAGTAACGTCTTTAATGAGTCTGAGTCATGCTCATCTCTGTATGTTTGGAATTGATTCATGCTCATAGATCAACACTGCAGATTTATACTACACCTAGAACCGGCGGCACTGACACAAATAGCTTTTGGTTTAGGTTATTCATACTATATATATTGAATATCATATCAACAATCATTGAGTATGGTATATGTCACAAGTACTGTTCAGCAGGATGGGGGGGATACGTGTAGCATGTTACCATGTTTTGGACAAGTAGCATGGTTATACCACAGTTTTTATTTAAATGTACCATGGTATTTTGAACATGCACAGTAGTAATACCATGTATTTGGACATACTATAGACTACTATTCTATAGTATAAACTTGGTATTTTGGACAAACACTATGGTTGTTCTCAGAAGTACCATGGAATACCATGTAAATACCATGTCTGATAGCATCATTTTATGTAGACTTCAGTGATACCATGTGATTTGGAGTTCTGTGTGTTATGCAAAGGTTTTCCACTGGTTTATTATTAATCAACAGGGCTCCCTGCTAGTGTCATTTTCCCCCATCTCATCATATTTAAAGCTTCTCACGTCTGAGATCTCATTTCCACTCAAGCGCTGGTCTGTGTTCCCGGACGTGATAAAAGAAATTTCGACGTAGTGCGATTCCATGCTCTGCTGTGTTTGCTTTCATGTTCTCCAGTGAATAATACCATATCCAATTCATTAAGCAGCACTTTTGTTTTAGAGGGTTTGCAAATTAAACAGGAAGGTGTTTTTCCTCTGTTTCTCATTCTCTGAGTTTGTTTCCTGCTCTCCTTCGCTAGGACTCGTGACTGCGTGATTTTAGCTCTGACTCACTAATACAGAAACTCCCTGAGAGACCGAAGCCAGACGTTCCTCGCCATCAGTCTGTGTCTGTGATGATTGTCACAGTCAGTTTTACCTGCCTTAGTGCAAATCAATTCAATGATATCAATTTCATTTTTCATTCAATTTAAATTTTATGTATTTTCAGACAATGTGCAAATTACTATAAACATTATTTGGTTATATTTTATTTTGATAGTCCACTTTAGACATTCTGATAACTATATCTTGCAACTGCATGCCAATTAACTCTCATTAGAGTATTAGTATACTGTTAGGTTAGGTTAGGGTTAGTAGAATAAGTTGACATACTTTAAAGTTATTTAGAGTCGATTGAATGTCTGTTGGGATCACAATAAAGTGTTAGCCGATATTAAGCAGACAGTCTACTAACACTCTAATGTATTTGACATCGTTTAGGTAAGAATAACAGAATTTTGTTATAAGAACTCTAAATATTCACTGTTGGTTCTGGGAATGTAAAAAATGTCCAGTTTACTTGACATTAGAGGAGCGTTTTATTATAAGGTATGATGTTCCTCAAACGTTCTTTCACCTTAATTTTGATTAACAATTCAACATTGTAGGAACATTGATTTGTAACATTCCAAGAACATAAATTGTCCAGTTAATGTTAGTAGAATGTTATTTAAAGGTTAGTATGATGTTCCTGAAACATTCTTTCAATTATTCAAACACCTGCTGTGAACAAGCACTGAAAGAAAGAGAAATAGGAACACAAACTACAACTGACTTCAGCCACAGCCTTAGATGAGCTGAAGATAAAAGACATTCAAGATCGGATTAAACAACTCCACAAACAGCATTACCAGCTTCACTTATTACTAACCAGACTGACTTTATTTCTGTCACATGTCTACAGAAGTTCTTATTGAGAATTAACAGGTTTAGATGTTTCGTTTGAGGTCACCATCATGGAGATCTGTGTTTGCTTTAGTTGGGCTTTTGACCCTTGAGTTTTGTTGAGTTGCTTCTTTTTAACAGGTTTAGATGTTGATGTCTTATTGAAAATGTTTTGTTTGAGTTCACTATTATGGAGATTGGTGTTTGGTTTAGTTGGGCTCTTGACCCTTGACTTTTGTTGAGTTGCGTCTTTTCAGCTATTGCAGTTGTTTTCAGAAAAATTTTTTGCATTTATAGCTAAATGGCATGTCTGTTTTAATAACAGACAAGAGACTGCAATAAAGTGGTTTAGATAACTACTTTTTCTGTAGCTTTGCTTACTTTTGGAATTGAAATGTTTGAGAAGGAAGGAAGTAATAAACTCAAATGTTTTAGACGAAGTTAACAATGACAGTGTTATTTACACACTCACAAACATTAAAATTCAGCATCTGAAACAACAAAATGGCTTTTCAAATTACTTTGGTTGAGTTTTATATTTCTCAAAAACATTTCAAATCCTCAGTCAGCAATTACAGAAAAAAGAAAAAAAAAAAACAGTTGTTTAAACCACTTTTATGCAATCAGTTGACTGTAATTAAAAACAGACATGTTCTACTTTATCAATGCAAAAATGTTTTCTGAAAACACCGGCAATTACTGAAAAAGAAGCAAGTCAAGGGTCAAGAGCCCAACTAAAGCAAATGCCGGACTCCATGATGGTGACCTCAAATGAAACAGACATCAACATCTAAACCTCTGTTAATTCTCAATAAGAACTTCTGTAGACATGTGACAGAAATAAAGTCAGTCTGGTTAGTAATAAGTGAAGCTGGTAATGCTGTTTGTGGAGTTGTTTAATCCGATCTTGAATGTCTTTTATCTTCAGTTCATCTAAGGCTGTGGCTGAAGTCAGTTGTAGTTTGTGTTCCTATTTCTCTTTCTTTCAGTGCTTGTTCAGAGCATGTGTTTGAATGATTGAAAGAATGTTTCAGGAACATCATACTAACCTTTAAATAACATTCTACTAACATTAAAGAAACTGGACATTTTTATGTTCTTGGAATGTTACAAATCAACGTTCCTACAATGTTGAATTGTTAATCAAAATGTAGGTGAAAGAACATTTGAGGAACATCATACCTTATAAAAAAAAACGCACCCTCTAATGTCGAGAAAAATTGACATTTTTTTACGTTCCCAGAACTAACACTGAATATTTAGAGAACGTTCTTAAAACAAAATTCTGTTAGTTGGGTTATAGTTAGTAGAATGTCTAGAGTGGTCTATCAAAATAAAGGGTTACACTTTATTTTACAGTGCCGTAGTTACATTGTAATTACTTAAATAAGTACTGAGTACTATTAATTAACTACATGTACTTACTATAGAGATATAGTTAGGGTTAGGGTTTGGTTTAGGGTTAGTTACTTGTAATTATGTATAATTTACTGTTATTACTGTTGTAAGTACATGTAGTAACATGTAACTACAGCACTGTAAAATAAAGTGTTACCAAATAAAGTGCTACCTATTGTCACCTATATTCTAGTCAGAGTTCTTCAGAGAACGTGCCCCAAGTTAGTTGGCACTTAGTAAAGTTGATACCAGTCTCATGCAACTTTTAAAAGCAACTTGTCAAGTAAAGTGCAAGATTTTTTTTTTTTTTTTTTTGAGAAAAGCAAAAGCTAAAAATGAGTCTTCCTTGTCAGCAGTTTTGCACGGGCAAGTGCTATTCATAATTTTTTAGAAAATGTACCAATCTATAACAGATTGACAACTGTGTGCTTTAAAAGAGATATATGTTCTTTTAGGATCTGCATTTACCAACCAATTTTACTGAATATGCTTAAAAATATTTTTAGAGTCCTAGAAATAAATTCAGGCAGCAATCTTTTGTAGTTCAACTACAGAAGTTCAATCTGCAACAATAACACAGCTGTCTTTTTGTGATTATGCAATATATTCAGTATTGAATGAGTGCTAGTATTTGCACTTGCATGACAAATTGCTTGTTCTTTTCCCTTATTTGTAAGTCAGGTTTGGTTAAAAGCATATGATAAATGATTAAACATAGTCTAAATATAGTCATAATTATTTTTTTAAAGAGTCAAACTACTGGTCCAATGTAACCACTCATCTTTGAAGTGTTTTTCTTTTAGCATGTTGTTAGCAGAAGTTGGTTGCTCTTGTTTTCAGGGAGATAATGCAGTATGGGGTCAAGGGATTGTATGAAGAGGCACTCTCAGCCCTTCCTCCTTTCCTCACACTGTTAATGGATTGACTTGCTGACCCGCATTTGGCTAAAGAGCCTGATAGTGTGGGTATTTTTGTGTCAGATGATATCTCGTATCTGTATTTAGCAAAAACATGTTAAAAAAACACAAGTTACATAAGAGGGACTTCACATATCATGTTTAAATGACCTGCTAATGGGGGACCTCTTGGAGTCGGTAATCCATGATGCAAATGCATTAAGACTAGAGAGGTTAAATGTTTATACTGTATGTTTATCTAATTATGATTATCTGCATCAAAATGAGAAACACGTAGATATTTATAATGTGTTAATTTTGTTTTAATGAAAAGTCTTCAAGAAATGACTGTAAACACACCTCTTCTGTGAGATCTTAATTTATAATCATAAATACAGGAGTTATTCTTAACCTGCAAAACATGTTCATGTCTTAATATATTATATACACGATTAAACAAAATCTGTAAAAAATTAAATCATATTAATTACAGTATTTTTTATCACAATCAAATGAATGTAGTTCTGAATTTCTGTTATTAATTACCCTCATGTTGTTCCAAACCCGCAAGACCTTCGTTCATCTTCGGAACACAAATGTATATATTTTTGATGAAATCACAAAAAAAAAAGAGATTTTTTTTTATTCCACATAGAAAGCAACATAATTACCACATTCAAGGTCCAGAAAAGTAAAGACATTAAAATAGTCATGTGACTACAGTGGTTGAACCAGTGTAGTTATGTTGACTATTTTAACAATGCCTTTATTACTTTTCTGGACCGTGGTTGTGGTAATTACATTGCTTTCTATGGCGGATAAAAAAAAACTCTTGGATTTCATCAAAAATATCTTTTTTAATTTATGTTCCGAAGATGAGCGAAGGCTTTACAGGTTTGGAATGACATGAGGGTGTGTAATTAATGGCAGAAGTTTCTTTTTTGGGTGAACTAACCCTTTTAGTATTTAAGCATTCACTACTAGGTTTAAGAGATATAACCAGTTTGGATGGAAAGGATCTCAAGCTGACTAGCTGAAGACGTTACTGTAGCTTCACCTATTAATAAACCTGATGTATGAAAAGAGTATCTTGATAGTATCATAGACATGAGAAATTGAAAATAAATTCCAGCACAGCGCTACAACAGCCATAATGAAATGACCCTTCACAATAGATAATGCTTTCCAATGAACTCTGTTAGAGAGCTACATATGGCAATTTATCTGTTCAGTGAAATACCTTACTCACCTGTTGAGTAATAAAACATCATCGCATTGTCACTTTTACAACATTTCAGAACTCTCAGTTTACGCCATCTCCGAAAAGCCAAGCCAGTGTTGATTTTCATTTTATTACGAGCTCTGTCACATTTTCTTTTTGCAAGCAGAAGCTTCTCTGTTCTAAGAAAAAAATAAAATAAAAAAATATATATATATATATATATATATATATATATATATATATATATATATATATATATATATATATATATATATATATATATATAATAAATCCAAACAAATTGATTTCCCAGAGGTTTGAGATTTAGCTGCTCCATGTCAACCTTTCTCACTCATTGTGACAACTAACCTACACTCTAAATGCTGGGTTAAAAACGACCCAAGCTGGGTTAAATGTGGACAAACCCAGCAGGTTGGGTTAGTTTCAGTTTAAAATAACCCAAAAATTTGCCCCTACTTGGGGATGAGCAAAAACATGCCTTTTACTAGATTATTATATTGCTGGCTAAAAAAATAAATACAAAATTGTTTGAAAAAAATGGCTGGGTGAAAACAACCCAGTCCCTGGGTTTGTCCATATTTAACCCAGCATTTTTTAGAGTGTATGCCACTTCTATATCTAGTCAATGTAGCCAGAGCAACTTTTCTCTATTCATGGATATAACAAGACAGGCATGGGTGAGTTACGTACATACACAATTGCCCATGAAAAACATACTACATACATACAACAAACAAAACAAAACATACATTCAGGTTTGAAATATAAACACTTAATAAAGTACACACACACACACACACACACACACACACACTGTTGTTTGTTTTACTCAAACCATCCTTGTTCACATTACTTAAAAATTCATGTAACTATGAACTTAGTTTAACTGAGATGTTTCTACTAAAAATGAGTATTGTCAGCTTTACTTAGTGTTTGTTCAGTCAACTTAACATTGCTGAGTGAAACGCACAAATTAGTGTTGACAACTAACTGGGCAGTGGATCCATAGTTCCCAGCATGCTTTGCAAGGGACTGCATTCGGAGAGTAAATTTAGGGATTAAAGTGTTATTTTATGTGTTTTTCAGCAAAGGGAAAGATTTTATTAGTTTATGTTAGTGTTTAATGTTCAGTTATGTTGGACATTTAGAGTAGTTTCTGTAATGTTTTTGAATTGTTTAGTTACTATTATGCAGAAGAGTGGTGCCTGTGTTTGTGCTGTGAGCGCTCATATATGCATGTTTATAGGATGGAATTCCTGCTCTCAATTCAATTGAGTTTTTCAGTGCATTTTGTAGAGCAAATAGTTTATATATATATATATATATATATATATATATATATATATATATATATATATATATATATATATATATATATATATATATATATACTCAATATAGGCACGTGGAACCACTTGACACTGCTTTTTTATGTAAATTCAGTTTTTGAGTGTGAATCAGGTTTTGTAACAAGGATTGATGTGTATTGACTCATTTAAATCTTGTTAATTTTGAACAAATAAAAAGTTACATAGTGCACCACAAGTTATACCACAAGTTATACCACAAGTTATACATCACTTAGCAGTGACTATCTTTAGTTCTTTATTTAATGTACATCCTGCTCATTGATTTACCATTTTTTTAACTTATAATTAATACCTTTTAAGCGTCTAGAGCATATTTCTGATCTGTATGATGAATTGCTTGTGCTTTTCCTCATTTGCATTTCACTCTGAATAAAAGTGTCTGCTAAATGACTAAATGTAATGAAAATGCTTAACGAAAGATGATGTTTTATTAGGGAAAATGGTGTGAGTGTTGTGTTGAGGTGGAATGAGCGAGATAGTTAAATAATAATCCTAAACCAGAGGAAAAGCACCAAACTAACAAAAGATCAGAACAACACAAGAATGAAGTATAACACAGAACATTTTAGGTTGTCAGGCCACTCCAGTTCTGTCCCACGAGGTCCGTTTCTCCTCAGCAGAACACAGTGGCCCGTCTTAATGTGCATGTCAGCCGCGGAGCGCTTTAATACTTGTGTTTTCGGAGGGGCTTGTCAAAGCTAACCAGAGCTCTGGAGTCTTGTTAGAAACCCAATTCCTCTTCAATTTAGGGCCTCGGCTCACCAGGGCCCACCTAACCAGACTCTGTTAGACGCATTTGTTGGTGAAATTGAGCTGCACGGCCGATTGCAGTGGGGCATTTAGAGGCAGCAAGGGAATGAGTGAAGGTGTTTGAGATGCAAGTCAGGTCCGTGAAAGACTCGCAGGAGTAAATCTCTGTTAATAAAGTTCTGGGAGAAAACCTTAGAAACCTGCGACCAGTTCTTGTGCTTGAGAGAGAGAGATGTCTCGTTCACTTCATATGCATAGTCGTGTTTTGGCAAGATGAAAAGATCTGATGTAGAGTATTTTAAGATGTCTCGTCTTCGCGCCGTGCCCGTTTTCACCTTCAGCGTGTTGCAGATCTGCCTGTCTAGCATAATGTCAGTAATTAGATCAGTAAAACAAACACGTGCTCTTTGTATGCCAAATATTTACCCTCTTCAAATAACAGCATGTGCACAAAAACCCAAAGTGGAGAATGAAAAGAACATATGACACATATGAGTTCTTCCATGAACTGTGGAACCGTTTCATTTCAACATACTGTTATATAATTTGCAACCGATAATGCACATTTATTTTTAATGTTTTTAATTATTTTAATATATTCCTTGAGGTTGACTTATAATGTTAAAGTCAATTACAGAGAAAGCATTATGAAATTATGTTCAAATCACTTACGGTTTGTGATGTCAGATCCAATACAGTTGGCTGCTTCCTCTTTCAACAGGTTTCTTTGCGAACTCTCCATTATACTGTGTCTCGTTTACAAAACAAAATGCCCCGAACAAACATATAACCTTTCAACAAGATCCGAGATAAATCATCCACATACTCCTGATTCTGGTATCCTTCTGAAGTCTGTACAGAGATGCAAATGAGCTGTTTGACGTGTCAAAGCAAACGTTCTTTCACTCTTCAGTTTGTCCTCTTGTCTTCTGTTGAATATGACTGAATGCGCATCTGTATAATGTTTCCACTGTAGACAGCGTCACTGATTATAATGGGTTTTATTCGCTTTTGACATGACGCTTACATCCAGTATAGGTAAATGTCAGCCGTTAAAGGTGCTAAAGAGGATGTTTTGTTTAATACATTTTTGCAATATTACTTGAAACTGTCTTTACTATCTGATAAAAGACTATTTATTAGGTGCACTGAAAGTAATAATATTAATATACATCATCTGTGCACGAGATAGGGCCTTAAAAACATCAGCCAATCCTTTACGCGATCATCGCGTAAACTATTGGCCCTCTGGCTTGTCAATCACTGCCATTACGTTCCTTGTGAAAGACGTGCATGGCTGCGCGCTCCAGTAACTTTACACACTCCACAGGCGCCGCATGCAATGTTTTTGTCAGGAGACAGGAGTTACAACTGCAGATTATGAGTTACCTGCGGTGAGTCCGGCATAATGAATCCACTAACACGACACAGCGAATGTCGGTGTTAAACACTCGTGTTCCAATACTCGTGCACGATTTTTGGGAGGCGTTCCTTTGAAATGAGCTGTGAAGGAGGGGGGTTGTTCTTACGCATGCGCTCATTTCAAAAACTCACTAACAGTCTTTGGTTTCTCAGTTGATGAAAAGATCCTCTTTAGCACCTTTAAGTGACTGAACGCCAGTGGGCGGGGCCTATGGTGCCTACGTCACATGTCCCGCAATATAAAACGAGTTTGATTTTTGGAGCTTGATTAAATGCTTTGTTTATAATGAGGAGAACATTTTTAACTCCGAAACTTGCAGGATATTTTAATGGTATAAAATCCTCTTATATGTCAAATGATCAAGGCAAATTTGATTTCTCTTGTCATGACCCCTTTAATGCAATGTACAATTGATAATTAGAAGTGTGGTTTACCCGTTTATAGAAACATTTTCTTAAATTTGCTCAAAGGGTGTTGCAATTTTTTGCAAACTGGTTTCATTTAATGGAACGAGTAAGTCTTGGTGGGTTTTTGCGAAGCAAGGCCTCAGGTATAAAATGCACATTTTATTGGATATGATCCTAAACTCAGAAAGGAGACATAGAGAGCTAATTTGGCATTAGAGATGTCTTGATGTTCTTATCTGCATGGCCTATGAGGGAAATAAAGTTTTGTGTTATTTTGCACTATTGGTATAACATATTATAGTTTTGTGTATTTTATGTGAAACTTGACACTAATTGCATTAATATTGATATTTAGTAATTGTAATGTGAGCATGTTGTGATATATTTTCTCTTTTTATTAAATTAAACTGTTTAAAGCAGCATGGCAGAGAATGAAGAATGAAAACATCATCCTGAGGAAGGAGACCTCACATACTAAAGCTATTATGAGAGAATGTACACTTTGAGACACTTTCAAGGACATCATTTCACTTAAATTGAGAAATACTGAGATGACATTTAGGTCTCTCCTCTCAAATAAAGGAATATAAATGATGTGATTTTCTCACTGTGTAATACACAACGTTTTTATAATCACACTTTAAAGCTGAAGTAATTTTTGCTCCACTAATGGCACCTGTAGTGAATTAACTCAAGGGGGAAATATTAATAATTATTCAGAACTTATTATGATTATTAATTATGATTAATTATGAATATTTGAATCAGTTGATCAGAATAACTTGATGTAGCTACATTAAAATTATGATTAATCAATCAGTTTCATTCTGTGAACACTTAGTATTGATTATTAATTAATTCTAAGAGAAGGGTATTTTTATGACCATAGAAAAATAATTCTTTCTTAGCTGGTAGCAAAATCTAAATCATTTAAGAGGCAATTTATTAGCAGACAGGGAGTCAGAACCAAATATATGTATTGTGCACAAGTTTTATTAACCAAATCTCAAACACATAACTAAACTAATGAACACATACATTCACAAGTCACACATACATAGGTAAAATTATCAATGATAACATAACTGGATTGGTTACAGATGGAGAAGAAACTATTAAAGATTCTTGTATATCATATCAGATGTTGCAAGGTATCGACATATCACATAAACGAGCATTCATTAAATCTTCAAAATACAAACTCATAGCCACCAGACTTGGTATAGGTTAGTTTACGTTAACCATTGGTTCTTATCACAAAATACCTTATAAAAGACGCTGCACAAAATAGTTATAATAATACACACAATGGCTGGGGTGCATGTTCACTTATAGATCAGTTCATCTATAAATGAATGCAGGAGAATCTGTGTCCACAGGCTTTGTGCCTTCCCTGTATCTTGTCTCACAAGGACTTTTGGATGCAGAGTTCTGCATAGCTGCATAGTTTCGGATCATGAAAGTCTTATCTGATGGTGCCCATGAGGCCCTTGCACAGACTGGTCTTCTCGGGGGATGGGGACAGACGCCAGAGTGAGTTTTAAACAATTATTTGTGAAATATAACAAATAATTGTGTCTTATTTGTCTCTGTCGTTGAACACCAAACAGAATTTAAAAATAAATCAATCAATTTGTTTTGCAAACAAGATACAAATCAATAAGCAGCTTAATAATTAGCCTGTTAAGTAGCTTTTTCCATCCAAGACCAAGTCCTATCTATTTGAATGGGGGAATCCTAAAATCTCAAAAACTGCTTGACGAACTCACAATAACATTTCAAATCAGCAACAAAATCTGTCATGAACTGTCCAATAAATGTTGTTTAAACTACAGATTAACACTGTTATTGTTAACTAATCAACATTAGTGGATTCCATATGTAAGTTGACATTAGCTCGTGTTGCACACTTTCACTGTAGACAAAGAAAAACTTTGGGAGAGTGCGTAAACATCACATGCTTTCGATTTTCCTGGAAAAAAAAAAAAACGTCCAGAGTCCTTCACATAAAAATCAGTCAACAGGCTTTCATAGACAACATAGGAAGTTGAGGATTTTTTTGTTTGTTTGTTTGTTTGTTTGTTTGTTAAAAGCCTTTCACACATTGGCAATAACAAAGCCTACATTAATATTCTTGCATATACTGTAGCCCCTTTAAAGAAACAAAACATTTGAGTCTTTGAGTGTTTTTCTAATATTTGACTTGTGAAGGCAATAAATGTAATTGATTTTTAGTTGGTGTCCCAGGTAACTACATGGATTAGTGTGGAAATGAACTAATTAGTCATTAGCTGGTTAGCATGTGACAGTTCAGTATTGTCAAGGGGCAGGAGGTGCTTTCATCCGAGCATTTGATTATAAAGAGATGTGAGCGCTTAAATCATGTGTAGCAGAGTTCATCCGGCTGGTTTCTGAGCACTCTTTAATAACCATCTCTGAAATGCTGTAGCCACTGAGGCGTCTCCACTCATTTTTTTCCTCCTCTGTTCGAATGCAGCGTTGATGCAGCATAGCGACCAGCAATTAAACTCCTCGATTGGAAGTCAGTCAAGCGTAAACCGACAAGCGAGGCATGTTTTCTTGCTTCTTTTTTTTAGTGACAGGACATCATATTTCCATGTAAGCACCTTGTACTGTCATGTCCTGCTTTCTCAAGCTCTAAGAAAGATGATGGTGTCTAAGGATAAACTTAAATGTGATCAAGTGTCATCGAGTTTGTAGTCTCAGTGCAGGAGGATGAATGCGTGTAGGAGGGGAAGGATGGGTAAATATAGACGTACTGACAGACAGAGAGAGAACAGGGGACAAATGAGAGTCCATAGAAAGAGATGAGGTGGAAGAATGAGGTAAAAAAAAAAATAAATAAATAATAATAATAATAATAATTATATATATATATATATAAATATATAAGAAAGAGAAAGAGAAAATACAATAGAAAGAAATGCAATAAAAAATGAACCCCAAAAGGAAATGGTATTGCTCAACGGTTACCCTTTAATTGCTCAGGAGACTTATAAGAACATTTCACCCAAAACTGAAAATCCTGTCATCATTTACTGACCCTCATCTTCCAAAACCATATGGTTTTCATCCATGGAACACAGAGAAATGTTGAAGACCAAAAACATAGTCCATATGATTTGTGCCAGTCAGCGACATATTTTGTTGATCCTGGAAAAACATTCCTTTAAAAAAATGTAATCCTAACCCAATCCCTACACATACCCCTAAACCTTATCCCTAAAATCAGAGGGAAATGATGTAAAAGGACCTAACCCTGGTTGTAAGCTTAAACTTGACATAAACTGCAAACTTGTCCCCCAAATCTAATGTTGCTCCAGGATCAACAAAGATGCACTTGGTCAAATCACGTTCATCGATTTGTGCCCTATAGATAAGTATATGATGTATATATGAGTGTATGAGCAAGGTAAATTTTTCATGTGAACAGCAGCGCAGATTATTAGATCTTGGAAGAATCCAGTGAGAAATGCTTGATATTGCGACATTGTTGGTAAACGACTCATGCAATGAGATTAATCATCATATTTAAGATGCAAGGACCAAAAAATTGTCCTATCACAAAAATATGTTTGCTATGCTTTTACTAAATAGTTTTCAATTTTCAGTAATGTTTTTTTTGTGCAAGTGGTGTAAATTGGGATCTTCTTTCAGGGTCGTCAGTGCTAAAGACCCCTGCGGCGCGTGCGAACGAGCACTTGATTAACAGATGCGGCGTGATGTTTTTAAGCATCATGTTTGTAACAGATTCTTCAGGCCATAACAACCTTGTGTTTCGCCTATGTCGCTGAATAATAATCTGAGCGTTTATGACAGTTTTAGTGAGCCGGGTTTAGGAACACGACCACACAATGCAGATCTTTCATGGTTGTTTATTTATACATATTGGAGTCATATTTCAAATATATTTTTCCTCTAAAATAGTTCATTACATGACAGAGAATATACAACATCCAGCACTACAAGTTGCTCTCTCACTTGTGCACTGGTATATCTAAAAACAAACAAATATACATACAAACGAAAAACAAAACAACAAAACAGAAACTCTCTCTCTCTCTTGTCTGAACACTTTGCATACGACAACACAGCTGATCAGAGCTGCGCCGCCCACTAATGATCAATTCAACACCGACAGACATTCTTCAGCAGTCTTGTGATTGGTTTTGTGAGTGTGTGTTGGTGACTTTCACAGAAGGACCTTCAGGTTTGGTCACAGGATTCTGTTGTTATATTTTATTAAAGGGTTAGTTCACCCAAAAATGAAAATTCTGTCATTAATTACTCACCCTCATGTCGTTCCACACCCGTAAGACCTCTGTTCATCTTCAGAACTCAAATTAAGATATTTTTTGATCAAATACGATGGCTCAGTGAGTCATGCATTGCCAGCAAGATAATTTACAGATTCAAACACCCAGACAGTGGTTCAACCTTAATGTTATGAGCCTTGTTTACTGAAATCACGTGACTTTGGCAGTTGATAAATGCTCCGAACCACTGATTCGAAACAAAAAAATTCGTAAAGTTTTGAAATCGCCCATCACTAGATATTGTTGAATAACTTTTTTAATAATAATTTTTTTGGCACACATAACATTAAAGTTGAACCACTGTAGTCACATGAACTGTTTTAAACATGTCTTTAGTAGCTTTCTGGGCATTTGAAATTAATTAATTAACTTGCTGTTGATGCAGGCCTCACTGAGCCATCGGATTTTATCAAAAATATCTTTATTTGTGTTCTGAAGATGAACGAAGGTCTTACGGGTGTGGAACGACATGAGGGTGAGTAATTAATGACAGAATTTTCATTTTTGGGTGAACTATCCCTTTAAATGCACAACTGAATCAAAAAATCATGTCCAGAACATGTCTAGATCATATTTCAAAATTCAAATTTAAGAATTAAAAGTCTTTTAAAGCATTTGGGAAGCATTGTGGCATTTTTTTTTTTTTTTTTATCACAAATAAGTACCTTTCCCTACCACATTCCCATTTCTGTAATGGAAAAAATAAATTTAAATAAAAAAATAATAAAGTACAAGTATGTCATTATTATATATGTTGCACTGCCAACAATGCTTTGTTATGCAAAGTTATTCTGTTTTACTGTATTACAGAAGTGACAATCAATCATGAATTCATCATCGAATTACAAAAAAAAAATATATGAAAATAAAGTTGAGATTTTTTGCAATTTTATATATATATATATATATATATATATATATATATATATATATATATATATATATATATATATATATATATATATATATATATAGGGATGAAATATGACCTGGATATGTCTTTGTGAGATTCACCCATATCGACTCTCAAACGATATAGTATAACAGTAATCAATCATAGAAGCTAAAAGGGCAAGTGGCAGTAAGATCTATAGCTAACCGTAACCTATAGATGGGAATCTACTGACTTCCTCCAGGTGGAACAGGAAATGGCCTTTTTAATGGCACATTCTACTGACGTCTACCTGTACTCAAACAGATAATGCTACATGTGTTGTTATGCTTCATTCTCTGATCGTACTTGAGTCATGCATTTGGACATAATGAGTAGACAACGGTGGTAGATGAACACACAAGTGAGTGACAAAAACAAAAGATGTGTCAAAATTCACAATTTGATATCCCATTGGTAGCATGACAGTCAGTAATAATCTGACTTCTCATTGACCCGTGATCTTTCAATTAAATACAAATGCCACATAAAATATATTGCAAAAAAATGTGCTCACCCTTCACAATTCTCTTTTACAACCTGATGACGTCTTCAGATAGTGGCTACATTCACATGCCAACACAATAACAGAATACAGCTGTCAAAAAATGCTAGAAAATAGTGAAAATATATAGTCACAGAATGAAACTGGCTGTTAAGTGTTGGGGAGGAGAAAAGTATTTGATGATGAAAACATTAGGAGTCTTCTAAAATGTCAAACAGTTTAGAATAAAAATTAAGATTCAAATTTCATATGTTCTCTTGTATTCCGTCACTATGGTTACAGGCACAAGAATGTAGGCTGCATAGAATTTCCAGCCATCATTCACAAACTTCTACAAATTCCTGTGTTCATTTCTCACATTTTGGCTAATTTGACTATGCAAATTTTATTAAGCTAATCACTTCCATCTCGGCTTAACACATTATGCCATATTCAAATGCATTCCACTGAATTCTGCACATTTACGATTCAAAAAAGGAAGATTTCACATTCTAATAAGGTTCACATTCACTTGCTTGTCATCAGGGTGCACTTCCTGTGTTGAGCTGGACATTGAACCGCGTGATAAAACTTCCATCGTCATCATATATTGCACATTACTTACATCCTGCTTTTGCCTCTAATCATTGATGTGTATATATAAAGTTGTATCCAAGATCAATTTAAACAAACAGTCTGAATACAAAATAAAATAGTAGCAGACAGGGGTGATGGCTTCTGGATAATACTGGGATGTCACCAAACACACATCGGAATATCAAAAAGCAACAGAAGGAAACATACGGAATATGTAACAAGGTACAATGCACAATATCCTGCAACATAACCCTCCATTTATTGTTTCACTCTCATTTTGCTTTAAATCTAATCGTTTGCGTCCTGTAATAGGTCCTATTAATCATAGCATGGATTATAAACAATATCTGATTATACATGACATGTAGTGAAGGCATTGTGCAAGAGTTCAGAGTGTTTACGGTAACATACACAAGGAACAGTATTACAGCCGCGGGAGTGTCTTTAACTGTAGGAGAACCTGGATTGGGGATGAATTATTCCAGGCCCTGTCCCTGTTACCTATGGATTTACCTGAGGAGCGAGTCTATGATAATCTCTTCAACAGCGACAGACGTATGCCACATTAGGATAAATATGAACTGGTTAAATATGAGCGTGTGCGGATATTACAAGCCGGGAAATCATTTTGCGCATTTTATGTTTGTAAACAGACTTACCTTAAAGCTCCACTGTGGATGGAACTACGAGTATGAGTAATACTAGAGCAAAGCAATTGAAATATATATATACCGTATATACGATTGCACCATAACATCTAAGCGTACGCAAATCTCATAAAGGACACTCAAACAGAGGCACAAACGGTTCCTTCTTTTCGTCACATGCTCTTATGCCCTTCCCTTGCAATGATGATAGATGTGATGAAGCTAAGCAGAGTACTTGAACTTTCAGAAAGGACCGAACACACACAGTCCTGGTATTTGCTCGCACTCTTTGCTTGAACGTCACATATTGCTACTGAACTGCAACCATGTGCTTAAATGTTATTTTCCATGATGTGACTTATTTTAAAAAGAGTTCCAGGGAAGGTTGCCTACATTTCGAAGCTTTTGAAGGTAAAATCCTCAATAACAACATATTGCATCTGAATCTTAATCCATTGGCATCTGTGATTTATGCTGCATTCCATTTGAAGTCAGACTTGGGATATTCCTACTTGATATCTCCGACTTGATATCTCTCTTGCCTAAAGTTTGAAAGGTTATGTATATGAAAATATAATGGCAATGCTACTGTTTGCTGTACAGATCTTGATTGTCAACAAAGAAGTCTTATAGTAACCAAATTGGAAGATAAATGAGGCTACACAGCGCTAGCATTTGTTCCGCAGGTGTATGATTATTTATATGCAGATGTTTGCTAATCATGTTTTATCATCATTTAACGTAGGAACTTTGACCTATTGATGTATTTTATTTGCTTAAAAGTGAATTTTTATCATTAAAACTGTGTGCATCTCACTGGATGCCACCCAGAGTCCTGCACGCAGACGGGTACCTGACGGGTGGACCACTAATATTCGATGTAACGGGTGGAATAATATTTACGTTGTCATTTGCGGTGCGGGTCGGGAATCAATAGGCATGGGTGGACCGCAGGTCCGGTAGCCAAGACTTTTTCGACTCAATTCGGTACCCGCTGATGGACAGCTGCTTTCAAACGGTCCCATGCTTATATGTGTTCACGTTCTGTAGTGTGAAGACCGTCAAAGGTTTCTAATTAAAATGCGATTTGCAGCGTTGAGCATTCTAGCCAATCGCGTCGCTAAGAGGACCAATGGCCACGCATACACTGCAGCGTTTCAGGAGAGACAACCACATTTAAATGCAGAGTGAATCTGCCAAAATGTCCCCGATACTATAAAGGCTCAATCACATTTGGCTATATTTTCTTTTAATTTATGGAGACCTAAGCATCTGTATAGCCTATGGTGTGATTTATGCACATTTGTTCAAAATAGCCTATATAAGCTTGCATGATGTAAGCAAATGTTTTGTATTGTTTACTCAATGGATGCACATTCTCACATTTTTTTCTGTTAAATTATTACTATGTTGGGTGAAGGTTTACCAAACAGGACCCGAGCAGGACTCTGATCCACCCTCTTACCAAAGTTCAAGTGACTTCAAGTGGCAATCTATTGCAGTTTTCCAAGTAGGAAGCTGGAAATTTCAACTTTCCGATGTAAATGGAATGCAGCATTACTGTAGGATGCTTCAGCGATAAACATTGTGTCTTTTAGCACAACTTTTCATGTCAACTGTTTGCTGCCATCTCAAAACTTGCAAAATAAAATAGTTTGTTAATGGTAACCCTTGAAGAGCTTGAATGTACATGCGATTTCTCTCTAATGCTATGCAAAATGACATTCTTGAATCAAAGCCAAGAGTGCAGTTTGTCTGTCTTCTGTTGGAATCCATGTGCCCATATCCATGAAGAGGAGAACGTTCATTGCAGTCAGAGGTACAGTCCTATTGCTGAAGGAGAACAACTGACCCAGTGAGAACTAACACTCTCCTGGCAGTTTGATTGAAGCTAAAGTAATCGTTCTCACAAGTTTGTCCAAGTGCTTTATGAATCTTGTAAATTGAGGGTGAGGTAACTGATGCTCTTCTGGTCCAAAGTTCACATTGTGTCATTTTCAGAACCAAATTCTACCCCATAACAAACTGAACGGCAATGCAGCAGTGGCACACTGTAAAGAAAGCCAAAGGACAAGAAGTGTACAGCAAACCCAGACTGACGGAATACCACGTAAAGGAACCAAAATTTAAAAAAAAAAAAGATATAAATTTGTGCTTCTTTAGTTTCACATTGTCATAGTCCTAGAAGTTGCAATCGGAGTCCGTTTGTCTTTTCTGTAGCTCGATACTTTCCAATACATCATATACACGTGCATGTACAGGTCCATCAGTAACTTCGTGACCACTCGTTTCACTCCTCCGTTCCTGCTCACATTATTCCTTGCAATCTTAACGTCTTAAGGAAATTGCATCTCCATGCACTTGAGTCAGTGGAAAAAGTAGTTCATTTGGGGAAAGGACGTCCTCGTCACTCTTTCAGCCATCTGTTCATCCTGTAAGCCCTCCGTCATCTTTGGTAACAGTTGACACATTGGCGTGTCGGATACATAAACGGGAAACGGGGCAGATTAGGTGAAGATGTCAAGACATATGGGCAGAAATGATCAACATTAACTGAGATTATGCTTATATAAAACATAAAAGGTGCCACAAAGCATGTAAAAGCTCAACAAGTGACCACAAAGATGATACCAAAGAAAAAGTAGACACAAGTAATGATAAGAAGTGCAGTGAGGTAAGGACAGAGGACATGAGAAGCAGGACACACAGGATGAAATGAGGAAGGCAGCAGCAGGAAGGGTGGTCACATGTCGGGGCAGTTCTTATTGCTGCCGCGGGGGGCGTTCTACGCTGGCGGTGTGTGCTCAGGGGTATCTGTATCATCTAAGGAGGAATGTCAGGCAGATGGTGCCGAGCAGCTGGACGATCCCAGGGAGAAGGTGAAGACTCTGGTGTGTCCCAGACAGAACTGCTGTAAACATAAAGACAAACACTCTATTACACTCTTTACAAAACAACTTCTTTATTTCCGTTCACCTTTATAGTGACAGAACAGTGGACGGGGAACAATCTGCAACATGAGCATCACGGCTCCAGAAGTTGCTCTTTGGTAGATCATTAGTTCACCCAAAAATGACACACCCGTAAGACCTTCGTTTATCTTCGGAACACAAATTAAGATATTTTTCATGAAATCTGAGAGATAAATGACTCGTCAATAGACAGCAATATAATCAACACTTTCAAGGCCCAAAAAGGTACTAAAGACATCGTTAAAACAGTCGACCTTAATTTTAAGAAGCGATGAGAATAATTTTTGGGCGCAAAAACATTTTCAACAATATCTTCTCTTCTGTGTCGTTCTCATACGTTTTTTACGTCCAGTGCTTCCAGGTTCTATGTCAGAATGCCAACTCATTATTGGCTGGCTCCTGCATCAGCATCACACATGCATCGTGCTGCTCACGTGTGCAGCATTGGCCAGTACTGTGCCGGCATTTGGACATAAATACGGAAGCCTTCACTGTGCTTAACTGCGTAAGGATAATGACAGGGAAGAGAAGAGATTTTTTAATAAAGCCATTATTTTTGTTTTGTTTTTGCACAAGTATTCTCATCCCTTCATAAAATTAAGGTTGAACAACTGTAGTCTTGTCGACCATTTTAACAATGTCTTTAGTACCTTTCTGGACCTTGAAAGTGGTGATTATATTGCTGTTTATGGACAAGCCATATACCTCTCGGATTTCAGCAAAAATATCTTAATTTGTGTGAGTAGGGTGAGTAATTAATGAAAGAAATTTTATTTTTGAGTGAACTAACACTTTAATAGAGCTCTGAGGTGTGTTTCATTTAAGTTCTCTTAGATGTTTCTCCTAAAATTATATTTATATTCATGCATTTGGAAGGTATTTTTTATCCAAAGTGACTTACATTGCATTTATACATTTCTATCAGCCCTTTCATTCCCTGGGAATCAAACCCATGACCTTGAGCTGCAGGAATGCTTTGAATATGTAGCATCTATTTGAAAACTTTCATTTGGCAAGGTTTGAAAATCTTCCTCAAATTTATAAAAAAATTGGCTAAAGCATTTCCAAGACACATCTTCACTTCTGACTGGAATTTTGACATATTTGCTGGTGTGTTACAGGAAAACTGTTTACACAAACATTTATACAGCTGAAAACAACAATTCCACAACAGATCATTCCTGTGGAAGTATTATATGTGGTAAGTACTAATTCCAACACTGGCATTTCTTTAGGGGTACAACAGCTTGACACTGGACCAGTTCCCTTTAACTTTGCACCCCTAAAAGGTTAATAGTAGTAGGTAATATTACTAACATGCACCCTTTAAGGACAGATAAGGTACAAAATCATCCTTTTGGGGATACTTCCCTAGTAACATGCTGTTGTACCCCTAAAGGTACAAGTATTGCACATTTTTTCGACAGTGGATGTGACCTATTTGACTTTGACACATTTTTTTTGACAGTGGATGTGACTTACATTTTGTACAAACCAAGAGCTGAACATCATGAGAAGTGACTGTTTTAAAGCCTAAAGCATTGCGAGTCTAATTCAAAGTATCCAAAATGGGGTACTGTACCTTGATACCTAGCTCACAAGAAGCTCTTGTAAAGAAAAACATCTCTTAACCTTAACCTCACGATAGCTGTGGGGTCAGACTTCTTTCAGAATGGAAGTATGCGGGTACGTGGGATACTGTTATAAATGGTGTCTTGCTCCTGTCAAGCTTTTGGCACAAAGAAGCGTGGGACACTGAAATAAAGGATCGGACGGATGGAACTACAGCAGCTGGCATCATCGCGTGACTGAACCGGAGACCGTAAGCGGTAATATCTGTGAGCTACGGAAGACGGATGACCTGCGTGAGGACAATTACAAGTCATTATGTCTCAGAGGTAATGTTGAGTAATATCTTTCGGCACAGCTCACAGGAAATGGCCTCAGAAGATGATGAGGGCTGGACGAAACATGCTTGTAGTGTTATTTAAAAAGCAGCGACTCCAATCACAACACACGTACATGTGTGCATTTAATTATGCATGCGATCTGCCAACAAAATGGGTTTAATAAACAAAGCGCAGGTATTGTATTTAAAAAAATCAATATGAATTTATATCAAGGATTTTTCTGGCTAGCAGGAAATCAATATATTCATAATAAAGCTTTTTATTCTTCCTTTTCAATAAAGAACAAGATCGTGTGAGCCGTGACATCTCTCTCAAGGACCTTTGAAGGAGGCGGGTAATTTTGAGAGTGGGTTGTGTATGTGTGTGTGTGTGCACACGTGTGTGTGCAAGAGAGTAAACAGGCTGCATATCCATCTGTGCAGCTTTATTTCTAAATAATAGGCCTATTATTACAAACTACAATCAGACAGAAAGCTAAATTCATTAATAAAGTGTATAAAAACTTATCTATATGCAATGTTTGTGTATGTTTTAATGTTTGTGTGTGCGTATTTTGTGGTGCCTTCAGATTTCTAATTCCAATTCAACAGGTCACCTTCACTTCAAAATGTACATTCTTTCTCTCTCTCGTTCTACCCGCTCAGCCTTTCCACCCTACAGCCAAATCCCAGTCATGGTGTGATTTATGGGGACGGAGTAACACATGGGACGCCAGAGCCAATCATCATTCATCTCTAAAGAAGGAACAGCTCACGGTTGAGCTCCCATGGGCAGCACCCCGAGCAGAACAGGCCAGAGGAGAGCAGAAGAGACGAGGGTCATTCCTGACATGAAGTACGTTTTCATGTCCCCATCATGTCTCGAGATGAAAATCATATTATCTAGGAAAACAGGAAACTTATTAAGAAATACTCCAGGTGTTACTTCTATTTTCCCCTTTTCTATTCAAAATGTTTTAAACAAATTGAGAATGTTGATTCCGATAGTAATCAATTGATAGCACACAATATCACTTTCTATCCTGTTAATCTTTTGTAAAATCCCTTAATTAACATAAACCACATCATCATACAGGAAGTGACATAATTTTGGAGGAAAAACAAGTAGTAGTATCACTAAGGCTGCATCCAAAATCACTTACTTCCCTACTATATAGTAGGCGAAAAACAGTATGTGACAAAAGATGTATGTCCAAATTCATTGTATCCATAAAAGAGTAGGCAAAAAGTACCAGGATGACCTACTACTTTCTGTAGTGCACATAAAATGGACACTTTACTATCCCATGAGGCCACGGGAGAGGATTTGTGAATGGCAGTGACACAACTGACGTTAGTAAGTCACATGACAGTGACAATATGGTGGATGTAGAATGTCCAGATTACATTCATACTACAAACATTCATACTATATAGAACATACTTATTTAGCAGTTCCAAAGTAATTATTCAAAATAAGTACTTATTCAAAAGAGTATGTAACTGATCGGAAAGTCACATCACTATGGTTCCCTCGACAATAACCCAACAGAATTTTTACATTGGATTTTGGATAACTGCAGAAAATAAGCTCTGAGAACAACAAAAGTTTATGATTTTTTACAAATTTTGTTCATCTTGATATTCTTCAAAGATGAACACCACGCTTATGAATTTTAGAACCTAAATACTGTCGGCTCAAGCAAAATGCTAAAGTATAAACAAACTACTTGCATGTTTTCAAAGTCACCACCAACAACTTTTTTCCCCCGAAAACATTTTCCCTGAAAGTTTGAGAAAGTTTTCCCTGAAAGTTCCCTGAATAGTTTTCAAGAACATGATTATAAACACAATGAGGCTGTGAAAGCGGATTAGTGAATAGAGTTTTCCTGTTCGGCCGATGACATTAAATGTCCGATGACCTCTGTAGTGCCATTTAGTGTGCTTTCACACCTGCCTCATTTAGTTTGGTTGAATCACACTAGAGTTCAATGTCCCCTTGGTGCGGTTCATTTGGGCAGGTGTGAATGCACCAAAAGCGGACTAAACAAGCATACAAAGACGTCCTTGAAGAGGTGGTATTGGTGCGCTTTCAAACAAACTCTGTGAAAGCAATCCTACCTAATGGACCAACAAACCAAACATCATAATACATAACGGAAAATGTGTTATATAAAAAACAGTAGTGTCTGATTCTGTGAGTAAGCACATTAGTTACCGTACTAAAAAAACAAAGAGCGCCTCTTCAACCTAAAATGTCATGTAATTGTGCCTCTCCATGCAGGAATGCTGTCCCGAAGAACATTGATTCCCACTCTGCTGCATTCATATATGGTCTCAACACAGTTAGCCTACTACACGGCGCTCGGAGATCCAGAGAGAGCACGTCTGAATTTGCCGCAGCAATAATATGAATAATATGAACAAGAATACATGTTTGCGTGTGTCTCGACAGTTAAAAATAAAGCCACAATAAACTCATAGAGCTAACTTGTCAATCACTTTGATGGATGATGCTGAGAAAACTGACCAATAAGAAGACAGTTGTACTGGCATGTGACTTGCATAAACACATTTTGGTAAGCTTTGAAATGTTGCCTTGTAAAAGCGAACCGAACCAAGAAGAAAATGAGACAATGTAACAAATTTAGTCCTTGTTGCGGAACAAAAATGATCCATAGGTGTGAAAACGCCCTTAAACACTTGTCAGCAACCACCTTTTGAAGACAAGTAAAAGCTTTAAAAATCACAAGGGGGTAAAACTGATGTATTTTAAACTGTAGAATAAAACGAGAAAATATCTTGAGCTTGTTTTAACCACAGAGCTTATTTCATGCATTTAACCAAAAACCAATAACAAAAAAAAAAAAAAAAAAATGATTTAGGACAATAGAACCGGAAGTGCTAAAATGCTAATTCATTTCTGTATTTTGCCATACAAAAATACATCATCCCTACAGTACTATATTAGAAATTTGATGCATTCCATGTTGTGGTATTAGTTGGTTTGTCTCACTTTTCAATTTTTCACCATTTGAAAAAAAAAATGACAAAATTTGGTAGATTAATAATACAATTTCAAAATTGACTAATTTTAGCTCTTTATTCCCATCTTTTTAGGCATCCATCCTATTAACTGTGTACTGTAAATAATCAATCCTGTTGAAAGGATCTTAAACCGAACAGACTTCTGAATGTCTGTTATACCAACAGTGTTCCAAATGTGCTGCAGAACAGGAAAGACCCTGGAAAAAAATCAAAGAAGAGACGAGTTTCATTGATGAATGCACATATCCTCTATAGCAAAGCCTCATGGGTCAGAGACAGAGCCTGCTAGCTAACAGTCCACGTACACACACACATACACACAACTTTTCCCGAAGAAACAACAGCTATCAGCAATCCGTGCGGTTGAGAGCTGGAATATTCTCTCTGTGAGGGAGCTTTCACAATGATTGATCTTAATCATTAATTTGGCTCTTTTGTTCTGCCCTGCGGTGTGCCGCACGCAGCTCGCGTTACACTTTCCTGTGCGTAAGCACAGCTCAGCACCTGTGGGCGGCATGAACAGGTTTTAGTGTGTGGGCCGCACTTGCCCTGTGTGCGTGTGTGTGATATAACGGCAGTGTTCATGCCAACCCAGGTACAGAGGAGAGAGCAGCGCAGTACGCTTTCAGAGACTAAGGTATAAGCTTACATTAAAACTTGAAATAATAATGGAGCTTTTTTTTTACATTTCACTTTTAGCATGACAGGATCCTGAGGTGTTTAACAATTTAAAATTGAAAAAATATCAGGCTGGAGCTGTAGGAGCTTGAGGATTGTTATATGAAAATGTCCGTACACGTTACTGTCAGGAAAAACGAATGCCTAGAAGGTAGCGCACATGCTTTGGCGCTTCACACAGTGGTGCCTGCGCACAGGCGAATTGGTTTTGAGTCACTTTCCAATTTGTGAGATAAATATTATTTTGTTAAGGTTTTTTGGCATTGATTGAAAGAAAAAAAAAACACAGCTTGCCAACTGCACAACTGCCAATCGGTAGTGTTGAAAGTGGACTAACTGTATTTACAAACCTCGAACTGAATGAACACGCTAATGCTCACTTACATACCTTTCAGCAAATGAGTTGAGGTAATGTTACATCACCTAATTAATAGCCTAATCATGATAACAATCTTTGCAATGCGTCTCCTTGACTTTTCAGATGTCTCAGTCCCATTTAAAATAAAACTACTATAAAAAATAATGCTAATAAAAAAGAAAAATACAGTTTGTTTATTATGTGGTATGAACTGGAGTGTTAAAGGTTGTTGTACTACTTAAAGGGTTAGTTCACCCAAAAATGAAATTTCTTTCACCCTCTGAGTATACCGAGCCCACGTTCAGACATAAAACCTGAAGCTCTGCAACGAAAATAGTGTAGCAGTATGACAGGGAACAGACAAATTTGTTGAATAAAGTCGTTATTTTTGTTTTGTTTTTGTTTCACAAAAAGTATTCTCATCTCGTCATAATATTAAGGTTGAACCATAGTCACGTCAACAGTTTTAACAATGTCTTTAGTACCTTTTTGGACCTCAAAAGGTGCAATGTCATTACTAATGTGTGGATCAGATACCCTTGGATTTCATCCAAAATATCTTAATTTGTATTCCGAAGACAAACGAAGGTCTTATGGGTTTGGGATGACATGAGGGTGAGTACTTAATGACAGAAATTTCATTTTTGGGTGAACCAACTAAAATGATATGCTAAATTCTAGCTGTTTATTAAAAATGACACTGCATGATATGTGACTTAATGAATTGAGATGTGGCTTTGAAATGTGAGACCATCTGGCAAATTAAGCAGTTGGACTGGAAAAGAAACCTAATTAGATAAAATGCTTCTGGAAGTATATGAAGATAATCTAAGATCATTTAGTGATCTGCGTAATTTCTTACCAACTAGCTCAGCCAAACAGAATTACAAAAATAATGTTTTCAGAAATGTTTCCCCGCAAAACACACACACACACGTGTTGGGTTTTTGTGTTTTATGAGAGCTCTCGACATTCCCTTACCATATCTATAGCATATCTATATCTAATGAGAACTGCAGGGTGAAATGGGCAGAATAGGCTTTAATATGTTTTATTCCTTTCTCTTGATTTTGGTATGAAATATGACCAGGACATGTTCTTAACAGAATTCCCTGAGTAGGAATAAGGGTTCTGCCATTTTTAATATTCAGAGCAAGAAGGTCAAGGCTTCAATCTATCAAAAATAACTATGCCCTGAAAGTGTGATTCAGATGATTCAGGTCTTAGATTCAGAAAATTATTCTATACAAGACTGTGTGACATGGAGGACAGTTACCATAAAACGTTTCATAGTTGTAACAGTATATATTTTTTTCATGAATTGCTCTGAATAATTCCTTGATAATTGTGTATCTTACAGTTTCTGAAGAGGATTGTTGTGGATCTGTCTCATGCCAAGAGAGTAACCGTGAACATTCCATCTTTGCTTTCTGGAAGGAAGGCCAGTCTTTAACAATCTCTTCAATCTTTTATTCCATTCATCATCCATATATACTAATCATGTCACATTCAACGATTCTTATTTGCTTATACTCTTCATATTCATTTGTACTTTACATTTATATTTATATTTTACATACATATATATTGGTTTTGTCTTGCTAAATGTCTCTGTAGTTGTAATAGGCATAATGCTGTAAAGGGTAATGTTTAAGTTTCATTATTATTTTCTGGTAGCAGTGAGAGCTTCTCTCTGCTGGAGTGTCTGTATTATCTTCCAGGCTAGGTGATAAGGAGCCGCTGCCATGGACACTGTGTTATCACGGGGGTGTTTTGATACTGTATGCTTTGAAACATCTCGCACAGCACTTGAGGTGGCTGTTAGATTTCTTCTCTGGCAGCACTCGTAATTATGGAAGCTTGTTTAGGAGTATTCACTTAAGCTGTTTCCACAATATTTTTAATTAATGTGAATAGTTCTGGCAGCAATGCAGTCTAAAGTACATCTATCTATCTATAGGACAGAAGAAGTGTTTCCATCCATCTTCATGACAGACAGATGTATGTCAATGAAAGCTGGTAACAGACAGTCAGTCAGCAGTCAAGGCCTCACAGATTAAAAATAAAGGATTTTATGACATGTCCAGGTCATATTTGAAAAATCAAAAGAAAAAAAATAAGAAATGGTATTTCTCTCAAATAAAATAAAGCCTACTTTTAGTAATTAGAATTTTGCACTCAATAATATGTTCAAAAGTTTGGAGTCAGTAAGAGTTTTTTTTTTTTTTTTTTCTTTTCATGAAAGAAATTAAGATTTTAATTTTAAGAAATCATGTGTGAACAGGACCTTTTCAAAAATACTGGTAAACTGGTTCTGGCAAATTACCTGTAGGCCTATGAGAAGTTGTAACATTACCAGTAAATTACCGGTATGATGCTGTGTGTGAACAAAGAATGAAGACACTTTCATGTCTTTAGAGAAAACAATGTCATATTATGAATAATTGTCTGACAGACTGCAACTCAAGTCGAGGATTCCACAGGGAAAAGAGAAGGAAGAGGGGCATAGAGCTTATTTTCAGACGTATCTATCTACTGTAACTATACCTCATCAGACATGATTTTTCAGGAAAATGTTACTGGGGCACAGCAAAAAAGGGTCAATTGACACCACTGCTTTTCACTGCTTTTCAAACATGTGCTAGAAGAATATCTGACCTTTGCGCCACATGTCACGCTTGAGAACATGCCTTCTTTTCCTGTTTGTGTACTATAGTAACTGCAATACTATAGTGACTATTATGCGTCTGGTGTTTTTTTAAGAGCAAAATAGCTTTCAGTGTGATTACACCTGTCACTCGGAAGAAAAAAATAAGATGGATGAAGAAAATGGCTCAGCATTTAAAGGTAATTTCCATCACAGAGTTTATCGGTATTGTGGTACAGATGTGTGAATGGTATATTTATAATTTATATATATATATATATATATAAAAATGGTGTATTTACCGGAAAAGTCATTCTAGTAATTTTACGTTAAATTACCTGGATATTTTATTATTATCACAATTAACACAAAAATAATAAGCAGCACAACTGTTTTTAACTTTGATAATAATCAGAAATGTTTCTTGAGCAGAAAATCAGCATATTAGAATGATTTCTGAAGAATCATGTGACACTGAAGACTGGAGTAATGATGCTGAAAATTCAGCTTTGCATCACAGGAATAAATTACATTTTAAAATATATTCAAATAGAAAACAGTTATTTAAAAATGTAATAATATTTCAAAATAGTACTGTTTTTACTGTATTTTTATTCAAAGAAAAGCCTGAGCATAAGAGACTTAAAAAAATAAATCGTACTGACCCAAAAATTTTGAAAGGTAGTATATGTTCATTTAAAGGCAATTATTCATTATATGTGATTAATGCATATCATGCATATATGGCATGAATTGCAAGGTGTATGTTCCTGCACTACAGTAAGAAGAATAATATTTTATCAGTTCATCTAGTGAGCATTGAGGAGGATGGTGTTCTGGACAGCTGCCCTGTCTCTGTCTTAGAGTCTGGCGTTGGGCCTTTTCCTGTCTGTGTGCATGCATTCATACCCATCATGTGCCAAGATCAGCATTCAGGAGGAGACCCGAGGCCTGCCACACCATCAGAGGGCTGCACGAGGTGAGAAGAAGCCAAGGCTGTCAGACCTGGGCCCAGTGCCTGAGCCCCTGCAGCCCTCTACAGCTGCCTCGACCAGTGCGTACTTCCATCACAAACACTGTTCTGGTGTGATATCTCTCCTGCATGCTCACAGTCTGCCAACTTCTTGCTTACTGACATTTAATTTCTCAGACCTTCCTGATGTAACCGAATTACAGGAATCATTCACATTTTATCATTTACTCACCATCATGCCATTTCAATCCTTTTGATATTCTGTCTGTACTATTAGATCTCAAAGAAGAACAAAAAAAAACACCATAAAAGCATCATAAAAGGAGTTGACTTGTGCTCTATATTCCAAGTCTTTTGAATCACACAATAACTGAAATCTCATTATTATAGTCATTATTTTCTCCTCCAGTGAACTCTTAACCCTATTTGCTGCATAATAAAAACTACAGAGGTTTGATCATAAAACCAAGGCTTTAAATATCATCTTAATAGGGTGATATAGAGTGATAACTGATATTTATATGCATTTTATATACATGTAGTCTACTATACTGCTATAAAGATTTGACTGATTTACAAGCTATCAGCATTTCATCTTACTTTTTGGTCATATAAATATCAGCAACTGCACCAAGTTGCACATTTTTGCTCAGTTTGTGCCTCTTTAAAAAATTTTTTTTTTTCCTCCTCAAGTACAAGCTCTGTATTCTCACTATATCATACTGATGTATCAAATATGATGCTGAGGGGAAAAAAGAGACTAAAACTGTTCCAATAAAAAAAAAAAAAAAAAAAAAAAAGTATAATAATAATAATAATATATGACTATTACTTACTATAACAAGCTTTACAGGGTTAACAGCTGCTGAGTGTGATTTGTGAATGAATTATTCGGAACAGTTTTGTGAATTGGACCAACCAAATCATTGAAAATAATTAATTTGAAAGAACAGTTTGTCCACAAATCTTTTCTAATGAGCATATACCAAGAAGAGCTAGGGTGGATGTCAAGATTTGCATGATATCAGACTTCAGAAATCGTATGAACTACTTACATGATCCGTGTATGGTGCATTTTCACCCTTTTTGAAGCATGAAAGTCCCCATTCATTGTAACTGCTTGCAAGTGATCAAAACAATACTTTAAAATGTTCTAATTTTGGTTGTTGTATGGATAGCTGTCAGTGCTGTTTCATCACTCGCAGGTTCTTGACTTTTCCTTTGCATTGAAACTCAAAAAAAAAAAAAAAAAAAAAAAAAAATCTGTACGCTGAGTGGTTTTAGTCCCCTACATCTACATCAGCAGATATAAAGTTCATTACTGAGGGATCCAGGCTGAGAGGTGTTTTTTTGTGCTGTAGAAGTGTTGTTGATGGTACAGACCTGTTTTGTCCACACTATCCTTTTGTTTGCACTTCCCCTTGGAAACAGAAACGTCGTCAATTGCAATGTCTCCCTCAAAGCCATTTCCACGGATACCTTCGAACACCACCTGACAAAGACAAGCGCGAGTTAGACAGCAGTCTCATCTACTTAAAAGACACTCTCGTCCATTAAAACAGACATTTGTCAAGTCGCATTTCTTCCATTCTCACCAAACACACACACACACATTCAAAGACAAATAAATGGAATTAATAGATTGCATTTTCATTTGGGATGTCAGTCAGGGATGGTTAAAATTTACATGAACTGAACTCCAACATCAAATTATTTCAGTCCACACCAAAAACTTTTGTGAGAGAACACCCTAAGAACTGAGGATGTCTTGCTTTAAAATTTGAGTATTAATTTATGAATTGGCCACACCCCACACAAAGTTGAATAGGAATTCTGTTTGGAATGCCAGGAAGAATTTAATGAATTCTAATTCTAAACACAACAGAAGAATAATTTCCTTTCAACAAGTTTTGTGACAAACATAAATAATTATTTGTTTTGAACAATTATACATATTTACTCCCTTATATAGTAACTGTTTTGACATATTTATCCAAACTATTGTCAAAGCAATTAACATGTCATTAGTTTGTCATGCCAATAAAGCCCATTCGAATTAATAAATGTTTTAAATTCTCTCTCTCTCTCTCTCTCTCTCTCTCTCTCTCTCTCTCTCTCTCTCTCTCTCTATATATATATATATATATATATATATATATATATATACAGAGAAAAACTATTTTTAGTTCATATCATCTAAAGTTTCTGAATGAATTGGCCATATGCTGTGTGCGTAATATTATTAAGGACTACACTTCATTGAAACTACATTTGTAAACACAAATTACAATTCTGCAGCTTGTCTCAACTCAAAATCAGAAGCAGAACTGGAAATTAACACTATGGGGTTGCCAAATGCGGCGGGCATTTTTTCTGATAACAGCAAAAAGAACTTAAAATACTCCATTATTGATAAGATAACAGAAAAAGTCATCATTTAAAACTGTAAAGGGTATATTTTTTATTCATGTACACCCATAATAACAACAAAGCACTGCTTTTGTAAAATAAAGAAAACAAACCAGGTGAGCTTTCTGCCGTCTCAGTCTCCATGAATTTCTTTCTGAAAAGCCATTCACAATTTAATTCTGAAGCGTTTTTGCACTACACAGGACATTGAAAAAAAGAAAAATCACAAAATACTGTAACACCGTAGAATATATAACTTAAATATTTGTAACTTATTAAAGAATTGCATATTGGCCTATACAATCATAATAATAAGGTTCCTCCCACATGATTTGCTGGTGTTTATTTCCACCCCTCGCAACCTGCGTTTGACTGACAGCTTAATTACAGCAGCTTTGAAGCTCACTGCAGAGACCTAATCAGATCCATGTCAGATCCACGTTCAGTCTGACTGGAGTTTACAGAATTACCCCCTCCCCAGACACACACACATACACACACACACACACACACACACACACACACACACACACACACACACACACACACACACACACACACACACACACACACACACACACACACACACACACACACAGTAACAACTCTCCTCAGGTGGTGGACTAACGCACAAGTAATTGAAATGTATAAATGAGCAAAAGTGAATAGAGTGATTCAATACATTTAATCCACCCATGGCCCCTTAGAAACGGATTTAAAGCCATTTACACATTCCAAAAATTTGCAGAATGGCACCTTATTTTAGCTTCAAGCTTTGCAGAACTTTTGTATGAATAATGACAAAATTTGGAGACCAGAAATACCTTGCTTCAGGTACATATACTCAAGGTGTTTTCAGCATCTTACTATATGAGGACATGAACACATGAATTTCATCTCATTTCAAAATACTGGTTTTATTTATTTATTTATTTTTTTGACATATTAAAGTCAAATGTTTTTACAGAGGGAATTTTTGAATATCTATTTTTATCACTCCATGAATACTGTCAACAGTCAGAAAAAAAAAAAAAAAAAATTAGGAATAAAATGTATAAAAATTAAACAAATTATATATCAACAAATCCCTCTGTATAGGAGTTTGGTTTATGTAAGTTCTGCTGGAGTGGAGATTTCTGAGCAGGAGAAAAAACTAATTTTGAGAAAACAGCCTTTAAAGATATTTACTATAATTGAAATCTACAGACACAAATAGATAAAGTGCTATAAAATACACTTAAAAGTTTATTTTGGAAGTTTTCTTTCCACCAGTCCAAAAAAAAAAAAAAAAAACCCTTTATGAAAAGTCAAAAAGCGCAAAATCTCAAAATTGAAAGGTGCATGAAAAAACAGTGTTTTTGCCTGTAGTGTCCCCATTAAAATATTAATTAAACTGTTCATGTTTTATGGCTCCATTTGATTAACACTGTTTCTGATAATACATTTGTATTAAGTCATGAATCCAGAAAACATAAAACAACAACACAGAATTTCTGGAGTAAAACAAAAAACATTTCACAGGGTCTGATTATTGAATTTTTTTTTTTTTTAATAAATAATAAATTGTTCATCTTTTGTGAATTCAATTGATTAGACATGGTTTTTGATCAATACACTTTATTAAACCATTACAATGAAAAATTTAAATATATAAGGGCCTATTTTTTGTTAGACATTTTTAATAAATAGTTGTTAAAGTGGTGTTGATTTCAAATAATTAGATGCTATTTGATTATTAAAATTTAATTTAAACATTAAAACGGAATCCAGAAAATTTTAAATGAAAAATAAATAAATAAACAGTAAGAATTGAATTTGGGAAAAAATAAAATGGAATTTTGGACCAAAAAAATTAAACATTTTATGAAGCCTTAGTATGTATATATATATATATATACTTTTTTTTTTTTTTGGCACTTTAGCAGAAATGTGTCCAGAGTTACCAGAGATTTCCAATGAGTCTGAGTTTTTGGGTTTTTTTTTTTTTAACTCTAGAACACACATGTACCAGCCAAAAAAAAAGACTTTATCGGTTCACATACTTGACCCCAAGTGAAGAAAGCGTACTTTGCCTAGTGCACACACTCTAGACCCTTGTGCGTTCATCAATACAACACAGACACACCTGCAGCATCACCCTGGGCTCCCGCTATGCCCAAATGAACGAGTGGCTCCTTTGAATAAATAACGGAGGCTGAACGGGATCAAGGGATGAGGGCAGATGGGTAATTTGATTTGTCTTGTGTGTGTCTCTCTTTCTGTGCTAATTGGCTGCGTGGCTACAGTGGGCACCAGGTGACACGACATCATTAGGGCACTGTCAAGCAGCGCTCCATGAGCATTCCTGCTCACCTAAATATATTCATGCATTACTAGCACCCACCTCCAAACACACACACACACGCACGCACACATGCACACGCACGCTCATACAAACACATTTCACTTGCAGTACACCTCTGGAATCACAAGGTCATGCATAAAACACAATCACAGGGCACGCACAAAAACACGCACAACATGCACAAAGAGATCTTGGCACAGACGGCTGTAGCAGTAATTGGTAGGTGAGGCGATCTGTGTGTTTTCTCTCTGTTGGTTAATGCAAATGGCTTCGTCTAACGGGCAGAGCACAGTTGACTTTAGTGGGTTGAGCTCATTAAGGGTGTGACAGACCATTCACCTCTCACACATGAGCTCAGATGCCAGCGGAGACAGAGAGAAACAATTATGTGTGCCGTTTGAGAGGCGTAGGCATACAGACGCCTCTCCAGTTCTGTGTTCATTAGATTGTGTGAGGAAAGAAAGGAGCAGGAGAGATGGAGGTGAAGAATAACTTAAAGATGCTGTTCAGCCAAATTCTGTCGTTATATGTTTTGTGGAGCGTAAAAAGTGAAGTTACACAGAATATCGATGCTACTGTTTTCAGTGCAGAGGCTGTCAAAAAGCACCATAAATATTAAGGTTTTTTATCCATTAAAAAAAAAAAAAAAAAAAAACTTTAAGATTTGGCTGGAAGAACTGTTCAAAATACTTTTATTCATTGAAGATGCATTAAAGGTGCCATCGAACGTTTTTTTACAAGATGTAATATAGGTCTAAGGTGTCCTGAATGTGATTTTTTTAAATACATTTTTTTAACTGCCTATTTTGGGGCATAATTACAGTTTACAGCCTAAACGACAGTGAGCACAACTGGAGCTACATGTGCAAAACTCTAACTACAGTCTGCACTACCAACAGTCACCTGAGCTAAACAGTTAACACATCACCTGCAAAACTCATTCCAAGCAACACAACTCTTAACACATGGCTCAAAACAGGCTCAGTGCAGCCAAACACTAACACAACCCTCACTGAGATAACACACACTGTCACTCAGAACACACTGAGAGGAAAAACACTAGCATCAAACACCAACACAGAAAATACAAACTTTTCATCTTTACAGTTTGAGCAATTTCAGTGACTTCATACAAAGTAATATTTTCGTCAAAGAAAAGAGTGACATTCTTTCACATGATTTATTGAATTTTTTAGAACATAATTGTTTAAGGTAAATGAAAATTAGCAGTTTGCTTCAATAGTCTGTAGTAATTTACGGAATTACAGTAATGAGAAAAAAAGGTAGAAACTAAAAGTACATACTGTAATTCTAACAAATAATTGAGGGGCTAATCCTGCAAAATTGCAATCAGCAGTGTTTGAAAGGCACAAGGCTGAAATCTATTCTGTTTTGAATGTGTGGTTCACAGTTTTGACTGCAGTGTGTTAGCATTTGAACAAAGTGCTGTAAATGAGTGTGTAGAGTTTTGAAAACTGTGTTCAAGCAATGAAAAACGAACTAGAGTTTGGTCCACATGAACTGCTGCTGTGCAGACTGTAGTTAGAGTTTTGCACATGTGACTCCAGTTGTGCCCACTGTCGTTTAGCAATCGAAAAAAACTGTAAGAGTTGTGTTGCTTGGAATGAGTTTTGCAGGTGATGTGAACTGTTTAGCTCAGGTGACTGTTGGTAGTGCAGGCTGTAGTTAGAGTTTTGCACATGTAGCTCCAGTTGTGCTCACTGTCATTTAGCAATCGAAAAAAGCTGTAACTATGCACCGATTCAGGGGCTGCTGGCCCTTTAAATGTTGTGCTCCTTGTTATACAGACTGCAAGTGTTTAAAAATGAAAATAGTGACGGCGCTTGTCTCCGTGAACTTTAACCAACAGTAGCCTACATTAGCAACATGCTAACGAAACATTTAGAAAGACAGTTTACAAAAATCACTAAAAATATCATGATATCATGGATCATGTCAGTTATTATCACTCCATCTGCCATTTTCCCCTGTTGTTCTTGCTTGCTTACCTAGTCTGATGATTCAGCTGTTCACAGATCCAGACGTTAAATACTGGCTGCCCTTGTCTAATGCCTTTCATAATTTTGGGATCATGGGCTGGCATATGCAAATATTGAGGCGTGCACCCCGACTGTTACATAACAGTCGGTGTTATGTTGAGATTCGCCTGTTCTTCGGAGGTCTTTTAAACAAATGAGATTTATATAAGAAGGAGGAAACAATGGAGATTGAATCTCAGTGTATGTCATTTCCGTGTACTGAACTCTTGTTATTTAACTATGCTGAGGTAAATTCAATTTTAAAAGTGAAAGTGAAGACTTTTAGATACAAATAATTTCTATTTGAAAAACAAATGTTCTTTTGATCATTCTATTTATAAAAAAAGTCAGAATTGCGTGATATAGTCGTAATTGTGTGTTATAAAGTCAAAATTACGAGTTCATATCTGGCAATTCTGAGAAAAAAGTCAGTCTTTTTATCCTCAGAATTAGACTTAATTACTCGCAATTGCAACTTTATATCTCACAATTCTGACTTTTTTCTTAGTTCTTAATTGCAAAAAAAAAGTTAGAATTGCAAGATAAAGTTGCAGTTGCAAGAAAAAAAGTCAGAATTGTGAGATAAAAACTTGCATAAATTATTTTATCGTGTGGCGGAATCAAGCTTTTATAGAAAACAGCTATTTTAAATTGTAAACTTATGATATAAGATATGAAGATATGATGTGTAAATTATGCCAGTCCAAAGGAAAATTTCAATTTCAATTTTTTAGTCTTAGATTTTTCCAAACAGAAATGCAAATAGACACCAATGAGACAATCATTGCCATATAGAAAACAATTTGTTGACAGAATTATTGACTTTGACAAGACATTTTTGAGTTCAAAACTCTTGAATATTGATTTCAGACTAAATCTGATCTCTGCAGAAGATCCATTTTTTCTCCATTTAATCCCATCGCTGTTTAAAAGAAACAACTGAAATATTTGCTTTTTTTTTTTCTTTCCAATGGGAAAATTTTACATTTTTGGGAGAACTACTCCAATGAAAGTGGAAAGAAGGAACAGAACGTTCCAGAACATTTGTTGAAGGCTGTGATTTTGCTGTAATGGAGACTCGTAGACCAGTGAATTTCATCAACCAATCATTATGGAGAGAAGCGCTAGCAGAGAGGCGAGAGGTGAAAGTATGGGAAATTTCGAGTACACAGAGAGGAGAGGTTAATGGATAACAAACACGACAAAGAGCTGAGAGTATCAGCAGAGAAACCAGCGAGTGAAAAAGAGGATAAAGAGAAAAGAAGAGATGATGAGGAAAGAGCTTAAAGGGCTATGTGAAAATGGATCAGCGCTTTTCTCTGCTCTTCTCTCAATCTTTTCAGAAAATCATAATTAAGCAAAGCTAATTACCAGCCCTCCCTCGCTCCCTGAACTCTTCCTTTGTAAAGCTCCTGCGCTTTTGTCATCATCTTGTTTCCCTGCTGGCATCTTTCACATGGACGTACAAAACGGCTCTGCCTGTGGTGACCTTTTCCATTAAGAGGACTTTAGAGATGTGTAAAGATAAACTGTAAACTTAAGACTGGATTTTGACATTTTATAAAAAAAATCGTAGTTGTGTTTGTCCGTGCAAAAGTCACTATCAAGATGCTAGTGTTGTGGGTGGTTTTTAGTACACTGCCATTGCAGTTGCTAGGGCGTTCTGGATGGTTGCTAGGTGGTTCCCTACTGCATGGTCCAAGTATAAAGAGCCCATCTTTAAGTCTCTATGATATTCTGGTCTCTAGATATGGCTCAGGTTCCACCTATTTAAGAAATTAACACTTTTATTCAGCAAAAGCTAGACACCACAGTTAGTGTTAGAAGAACTGTTGCCAATCATATAACTTGCTAGAAACATAATAATCATAAAAGACTCTTTTAAGCATTTGCCTATTTAAATCCAAACAGCAACTTTTTTTTGGCCAGGCAGTGTATATTAAAATACAAAATATTTATTTTAAATTCTAATAATATTTCCTAATATTACTATTTTTACTGTATTTTTGATCAAATAAATGCAGCTTTGGTGAGCATAGGAGAGTTTAAACTTTTGAACGGTAGAGTAAGTCTATGAGTTTTTTTTTTTTTTGTTTTTTTTTTTGTCTGTTTTATGCTCCCCTTGATGAAAATTAATGGGTTAGTCACTTAGAAAAGTAATATCACACCTCTCCTCAACAAGTCTCAATATCATGTCTGACACACAAATGGTTAGTGTTGGTAAACCAATGTCTGTTCTTGGTGGCAGAAACCTTGACTGGCATGAGTGGACTTAAAGGGAAAAAATAAAATAAAATGCTACGGAACGGAAGGATATAAAATTTATAATGTATTTAAACTACAGATAAACTCTATTCTATTGAGACTGTAGTAGTAAGCGTTTATAGTTGTGTTAAACAACCCAATACCAGGCAGGTGGCATTTAAGAGCTCTATAAAAGAGAACAGCTACACTGGGCATTTACACGTACAACGCCAACTGGTCTTAACTACCGTTTGAAGCCATGTCATGAATGGGGAGCAATCAAACATACACCAGAGGAGCACAAAGCCGTTGTACCTATAACATTGCCAGGCTTTATGAATGTAAGAATAGACATACAAAAAACAGAGATTGTCTTGCCTTGAATTTCCAATATGCTAATCAATCAGCATTAGTCCTACAAAGTGAAGGGTTTAAAACTATCTGAAAAAGACTTTTGAGATTGGACTAATTTTTTATAAAAAGGTGGGGTAATGTAATAATCATCAGAGCTTATCTTACAGTCACATCAGATTTAGCCATGGCAGTAATCTTCCAGACTTTAAACAGACTGTACGTTCCCATGCCGTTAAAGTTTAGAGCGTCTTTTATCTTCTTTAAAATAGAATGAAAAGTAAAGAGATCCCATGTGTAAAATTCTTTGAATCTTCTCTCAGAGGCCCAAATCCAGCCTGTCAGCCACATAACTGTCACTGTACTTTAAGGATATGAAGCCATCAAAAAAAAAAAAAAAAAACCCAGTTAGGATAATGTTTTTAATAGGGATGCACCACTTTTTGCAGAACGAGGCCGATACTGTTACTTTCATTTTTGGTACTTGCCGATATCAAGTACCGATACATGTATATTCATTAGGGCCCAGGCACCAATGGTATGAGGACCCTATTGTAATTGCTCGGTCAATTATTCTTCTTCTCAGAAATTAATCACATTTTTGAGGGCCTAAATATGCTCAAAAACTTTGCACAAGTGTCAGAAGTGGTGAAAATTTATGTCTGATATGGGTTTCAGAGTTAGGTGTGACAAAATGACTTAATAGCGCCATCTACAAAATTTCAATTAAGCGCCTTTCGTGCTACATTTCAAGTACAAGTATGAAATTCAGTAGTAGACACATGCAATAGCCTAATACATACAAAAAAAGTCCCTGGGCGCAAAATCTGAAAACCCAAGAGCAAATGAGATATTTTGAATTTTCTCTGCAAAATGTTTGCAGTTTTTGCCATTTCCAGATGATGTACTTTAGCAAACTCCTCCTAGAGCTTTTTAATGAGTACGAATATGAGTACACAAATGCAGTATTGGGCCTGTAAGGCTTGATTTTCCTGCTAAACAAAAACTGAGATCAAGCATCCTGCAATAAAGCAATTCAAAACATATAATGTAACTTGTTTATCTATTGTTTTTCCCTTTTCATGTTTGATATCATTTAATTTGTCTCAGTGCGATTGGTAAAACGGTCTCAATTTCACAGCAGTCACTAGAATTATGAAGAAGATGGAAAATTAAGGAAAATTCTGTCCTCTTTTTGGGTGGTGTCTCTTCTCCTCTCCCCCAAAACAGGTGTTGGTGTCATAAACATTTACGATCCTTTTGTTCTGGTTCTGGTATAAAAGGTAAAGAGCAAAGCAGTCATGTGGGATCATCTGTAAGAGAGGCCCCCCAGAGATGGGTGAATGTCTGAAGACATTCACCCATCACTGTGTATATATGCATTTCTTTGAGTAATCGATGTTATGCATTCATCATTTCTGAATTGGCTTTAATTGGTTATTTGTGTAATTGACACGATACACTGTTACCTGACAAATAAAATGTTATATTTGATTTGCTCTGGATTCTCCTGATATCATTATTACCAGTAAATTATGGGAGGCTAATGCTACCGTAAATCTGTGTCCAGGGTAAAACAAACTGAAGGCGCATGAATGAAGGAGCAGTAGGCACTTCATCTGAAGACCTTTTGATTTCTGTTTACCACTGATTTAGCAAGTTGTATGGAAGTGGCTAAATTAAAATACACTTTTGTTCGAGTGAGCAGTAGGCAACCGACTAAAGGTATTAGCCAACTTATTACACCCTCTGACGAAGATCAGACTGGCGAGTTTATGTCCGTGAGTTTACCGCGAAATCCCGGGGCGAGTATCTCTGTGCGGCATCGGGTCCCTAATGACTGAACAATTGAAATATGGAATATCCAGAATCATAAATATCTAAACTAATGCATAACTAATGATGAATTTCTAATTGGAAACAACCTAAGCGTAAGAATCATTTGAAATTGGAGTCAGATTAAACGAGTGAAATTAAGTGAACTTCATAGAGACACTGAAAAGACATACACGCTTAAACCTTCCCTGTCCTGTGGGAAACCGTCATTGGACCCATTAGGCGGGCCTTACAGGCCCGATACTGATACTTGTATCGGTGCATCCCTACTTTTTAGTGGTTGCTCTAAGTGCTTTTTATATTGAAAAGAGGGTTGCACATAGATGTTATGACATTGCTATGCCTTTATGTAAGGCTTAATGAACTACAATTGCAAGAAGTATATAATTTTAAAATTAATTATAATATTATATAGTAAAATTACTATTAATATTAAATATTATATAGTACATTTGAAATGTTTAGAATTATATTTGCCAATTATATGTAAAAATTATTCAGTGTACAATGAACTGAATGTGTGTGTGTGTATATATATATATATATATATATATATATATATATATATATATATATATATATATATATATAAAGAACCTGTTCTCAAATCCCAACCTTGTTTAGCAATATCTCTCAGAGCTCTTCTAATGCTGTGAGGTCCATTAGATCTCTGTTAAAACCCTTCGACTATCAATACCGCTCAGTTTAACCTCAAACATGCTGCACATGTAATGGATTCACACAGTCGAGTAAAGCTTTTGGATAAAGTAACGCTGTTGTGATTCTTCTTGATCCATCAGGCTTAGCGATGGGTGAGACGCCTCATGCAACGATGCAAAGACACACTTCCTTTTTCTCTGAGATTCTGTGGGAAAATGATGCTAATTCATCTCAGCAAGCCTTCACAGTCACTCAATCTACCCGGCAAGAGTCAATGGAGGAACAAAGAGGAGATGAGGAGATGAGGAGAGAGCAAACAAACAGACAGCAGAGAAACACGGCTGTCTGACAGACTTGTCAACTCCTACTGTCCAGGAATGCCTGGATTGGTCTTTAGCATCGATTGATGGAGGCCAGCTAAGGTCTGGGTGAAAAACAGAGGAGAGGTGAGAATTCTATTTACCTCTTCAAGTGTCAAATACACTGCATTACTGAGTGAAAGGAAAAAGTAGAGAGACACTAAAAAGGGCTTTTCAAAATAACTGTGAAGAAAAAGAAGAAAAACATCAGGTAACAGTTTTTCCCATTCAGACACATAGTGAAAAGTGAGAGGTGAGGACAAATTTGGCCAATATAAAATCAAAAATGGCAATTTTTTGTGGATTTGTGACATCAGACGACTTCAGATGCAGAACAACTTGTTACATTTTATTTAAAGACACACGGTTTTATATATATATATATATATATATATATATATTTTTTTTTTTTTTTTTCATGGTGTGACTGATTCAAATGATTCAATGTTTTCATAATTTTCAACAAAATTGAATAATTTTCTCCAACAACTTTTTTTCCCCTACTATAATCCACATGGGTGAGGCAAAACATATGAATAAATAACAGCACAGCCTATATTTCCTGGTCCAATTAAATCCCTAAGGATAAACTCAAGCCCTGTCCTACATTGTTCCCCACAGAATATTCAGTTTCACAAAATTGTCACATTATGGAAGTCAAATGCTTTTCAAATGCAATGTCTTGTTGTCTTTAAGTAGTAGTGTAGAAAGAATGAGGGTAGCTCAACGAGTCATTAAAATAGTCTGACAGGACCAATGAGCCCAAGCTTAAGTGTGTCCCATTTACCTGTAAACTCTCTTTTTTCCCCTGAATTATCTGTCTTCATTTCCTTCCCTATTGCATGTGGTGTTCATCTTTTTCTGCCCTTCTCTCTCAGTTTTCTTACACTGTATAAATCTCCCCTTTTTCAGCCTTGCTCTTCAGCTCTTTCAATTTGTCATTTTCTCCCGCCAGCACCTTTTCTCCTCAGTGATGTGCCCTAAAACGTCTCCTGGTTTCGCAGCTGTTGTGCTGAGAGCTCAACTCAGCAGAAACGCAGGTCCAGAGGAAAGCGGTAGAGCACGACTCAGCGCTTCCTCAATCATCTCTCCATAGACCCTCTAATCGCACACAAACACTGACACACATATAGATATATCACACCTGCCAACTAGGACTGCATGAAATAAGTAAAAAAAATAAATAAATAAATAATATATATATATATATATATATATATATATATATATATATATATATTAGGGATGTCCCGATCACGTTTTTTTGCCCTCGAGTCCGAGTCCGAGTCATTTGATTTTGAGTATCTGCCGATACCGAGTCCCGATCCGATACTTAATAGCCTACATAAAAAAGAATAAAGAAGAGCGAAAAACAGATCCAGGATCAGTGCTTTTCAGGTTTTTCAGGTATCTAACAGTTTTCAAATAGTAATCAAATATAAAATATCACTGCATATTATCTTTACTGTATAAAATAAATAAAGATTCATCATTATTGAAGTTACAAAAACTATTCAGTCAAGAGCAGTGAGTAATTTCTTTGTTATTTGTTGTTTGATTTAACATTAAATACAGGCAGCAGGAATAGTTGTTTTCCCTTTAAGACATGCACGATCCAGTACATATACTGTTCCACATGCGCTGTCTTTCTCGGCTAATATACGTTCACTTAAGACATAACCGACTATGTTTGCTAGGATACTCGCTAGGACGGGCATGTTGACATAATTTTTGTATGAATGTGGCCGCCGAAGCGCAAGACTTGAAAGAGAATGAGTTAGTTTAAAAACAGACAGCAACGTGTGCTGTTCAGGTCTCACCTGCGCTCGCGCGCAATCAACACCCGGGTGATGACGGCATAAATGACTGGACATTAGAGCAGACGACACTCGCAGTTAACAGTTTACAAAGAGTGACTGTTTTGTCCACGCTTTCTGATTATCGTTGTTGTAACGTTTTGTGCATCCATCGACTGAAACATACATTATCTGAACTCTGTCTGTTTTCCACGTTGATATTTTAAACAAACCATATTAACCAATAGATGCGTCGTCATTCGAGATGGACTGCATTGCAAGTGCGGTCCGTAAGTGGAGAACCGTATGGTTCGATTTTTTTACCGAGAACCGTTGCACCCCTAATACATATATATCCGAGTCCTGATCGGGAGGTAATGTCCGATTCCGATCGAGTCTGAAACCACATGATCGGGCCCGATTTCCGATCACGTGATCGGATCTGGACATCCCTAAGATATATATATATATATATATATATATATATATATATATATATATATATATATATATATATACACTAAAACTCTTTAAAGTGATTGACTCAATGACAGTTTGAAGTAACTTAAGGGATGAATCAAACATACCATTTCTAAAAGTTCCAACTCCAAAAAGTTCCAAATATATATATAGCAAATATTTCAGATATCTTCCAGCATTGCAACCTGTCCACATGTATGCTATAGAAAACACACACACACTTTCCATGTTTTAGGTACTCTTCATAGACATGTTTTTTTTTTTTTTTTTTTTTTTATACTGTACAAACTGTATGTTCTAACCCTACACCATCACAGAAAACAAAAAACATAATTTAGTATTATTTATAAGCTGTTTTCCTCATGGGGACCAAAACATGTCCCCACAAGGTCAAAGATTTCTGGTATTGCCACCCTTGTGGGACATTTTTCCCCATAATGTACGGTTAATCAAGACCACACACACACACACACACACACAGAGAGAGAGAGATCAGGAGAAAAAACACTTGCACACAGACATTGAAACTCTCATGCCCACACCTGCACATATACACAGTCATACCTGGAATGGTCCGCTGGGATAGATCTCAGCATCTGCCTTCCTCCATTCAGGCCCCTGGTGTCCGGAGAGGGTCCAGACAGCAGAATCCACAGTGGCGATGCTCTTCACCCTCATCAGAACATTGAGCGTGCCTGCAGACACACACCGCAAAGTTTAGAGGAACTGTGACCTGCACTTTCCCTGGGCTGTGCGAGCACTTCTGGTTTTGGACTTTAGACTATGGGCATTAAGTTTAGTCCCCTTTGCAGGCTAGAATGGCTGTAATATTGCAAATTTAGGTAATTGCAAATTTAGGCAAATTTATTTAGGTAAGTCTTATTCTACACATTGACTCAAAAATCACAACACTGAAAACAGTACATCAGTTATTTAAGAAACTGCATAATCCCAATCAATCAGACTGGACCTTGCAATCATGAGATGTTCTTGCTATTTTTCTGTGCAGTAAATTAATGATTACAAACAAACAATCAGGAGAAACTCAGGGTTTGACACAAATTATGGATAGATCATTGCTTCTGCTCTAATAAGACCCCGATGATCTGTTCAGGTCTGGTCAGCATTTCTCTAAAGCATTGCACAAACCCCGATTATACTCCAGTGACAAATATAAGGTCAAATACACGACTATACATTTTTATGAAGTTATATGTTTAAGCATGTGTTTTCAACAACCTGTTATATGTTAAATTATTTTACAAATTAAAACACTGAATAATGCTGAAACTCATTTGTCCGTGCAAATTTCTTTACCATAAACCATAGGTAACACTTCATAATACATTTGATTCACATTCACAAATTTACATAATGCTCATCAGATCATTAAAAGTGCAGCGCTGCTCAAAGTCACCACTAAAATTGCTTGTCTGGAGAACCAGGATATGACATTATGATAAATGTATTTATATTTATCAGATAGTCTGTGAACACGTTGAATGTAGCGCTTCATAGACAACAAAGCAGCGACATCTTAAACACACTGAGATAATGTGCTTCAAAGTGCTTATTATGAATGTCAATACTGAAATCTCATTCACAGACATTAAACACAAACTCTCTCTCTGTCACACACACACACACACACACACACACACACACATGGATGATTGAAGGCAGTGAGGCCAAGTGGCACCTTTATGACTCATGCATTAAATTATTGCTCTGACTTTGTGCTTAAGGGAAACCAATATATAATTCAGTTGCACTTTGGAACAGAAAGAGAGACAGAAAGAGAGAGAGAACAAACTTTTGTAGTGCCTCAAATGAAGCTCTCGCTCTGAACATTAAAACACACACACATATTCACTAATGTTTCTAAACTTTCAACCGACAGTCTATACGCTGCTCATGACGTGCACACGTAGAAGATAAAAGCAGACAGGTCCAGACAACCAGGCAGGCTTCACATCGTTACTTATTCAGGGACAGCAGATATAAATGAATAACACAGTGGAGAAGTGGCACATAGAAACATTAACAAAGCAAACAGATGGTACTGTGACAAAGTGGCCCACTCAAAGTACAAACCGCATCCTAATAAACTCATCTAAAGCTGTCTGAACAATATCAGCAGATACTGACCACAAATACATCAATCCAAACGCAGTTACATAAAAATTTACAATATAGAGCCTTAGGGCTTGTTCACACAGAACCCGTTTTTGCTGTTAAAAATGTGAGATACAGGTCAGTGTTACAGAAAAAACGCACGGCCTAGAGATGCATTTTTTAAAAGTTGAACTTCTTTTAACTTGAGTGACACATTTTTAAATGCCATATCATGCACGAGATGCTGCAAAAGACGTGAGCACAATGGTTAAAGATGTCCATCTAGTGTATAGTTACACTGGAAAATAATGGAAAAGTAGCAGTAGAATGGAACAACACATTTTGTGTGAACGGTTGTATACACATCTAATTCTCTATTGAAGCTGATGTTTCTTTCAATGATAACTTTCTAATATTTCTGCTTAATGTAAGCCACCTGTAGTACTGTATGACACTGTGGCATTTTCAACGTTTGCATGCCCTGATGTGTCATTGGCTCAACCAATGCCATGAATTTAGGGCGGCACTACCTGGACCAAATAATGGCACCTATGGCAACTATATACACCACCCTTCAAAAGTTTGGGACTGGTAAGATTGTTTAATGTTTTGGAAAGAAGCTGCTGCATTTATTTGATCAAAAGTACAGTAAAAACAGTAATATTGTGAAATATTATTCATTTAAAAATAACCGTTTTCTTTTTTTAAATATATTTTTAAAATTAAAATGCATAGTATAGTATAAATTATAGTAATTTATTCCTGTGATAGTAAAGCTGAATTTTCAGCATCATTACTCCAGTCTTCAGTGTCGCATGATCCTTCAGAAATAATTTTAATATGCTAATTTTATGTTCAAGAAACATTTCTGATCATTATCAATGTTGAAAACAGTTGTGCTGCTTAATATTTTTGTGGAAACTGATACATTTTTTTAAGATTATTTGATGTCTAGAAAGTTCAAAAGAACAGCATTTATTTGAAATAGATTTAAACTTTTGAACAGTGGTGTATTTTTGTAGCACTTGTCACAATCCATGTTGTTTAAGAGGAATTTTACAGAAAACCAGTGCATTAATGGCTTTAATTACTTATGTACTTCATTTAGCAGACAATTCTATAGACTTCCTAGCTCATCCATCCAGATAGCAAAATTCTCTGTTTTTACTGTTATTTCTATTCCTTATGTTCTAATTTTATTATTCTTCTTTATGTAAAGCACTTTGAATTACCATTGTGTATGAAATGTGCTATACAAATAAAATTGCCTTGCCTATATGGCAGCGTTTTGTGGTCTTGTAACAATGTAAATTTTAAGCTAAATTAAAATACATAGTACAGTATAAACTATAGTATTTTATTCCTGTGATGCAAAGCTGAATTTTCAGCATCATTACTTCAGTCTTCAGTGTCACATGATCCTTCAGAAATCATTCTAATATGCTGATTTGGAGCTAAAGAAACATTTCTGATTATTATCAATGTTGAAACTGTGATACATTTTAGGATTGTAGATTTAAAGTTGAAAAGTTGACATTGTTACAAGACCTCAAAACGTTTCTTCTTCCATATTGATTTGTCTGCTAAATTAATAAATGTAAATAAGCAATGCCATTAATGCACTGGTTTTTTGATTGTGAAAAGTGCTACAAAAAATACAATACTGTTCAAAAGTTTAAAAATGTTTTAAATAAATGATGTTCTTAAGCTCAAACACTCATTTTGGTAGCAATATGAATGGTTAATTTTAAGATAGAAAGCCATTTATATTTTACAAGGTCATACATCTGAATAATGCAATTATAATACTGAACCTAAAACAAAAGTGCAATGGTATAACCATGTTTTTGACACCATGTGTATAATCTGAAGTAATCATTCTGTACCAAGGGGAATGATTGAGAGGGGCTTTAAATTTGAAACCGCAGAATGCTCGAACAAAGCTCAAAAGTATGTGCATTTCAATTTGTGGGGTGATCTTGTGGAATAGTTTGAATAATTCTATCAAGGAAAGTGTAAATATCTTGCAATTAAAAAAAAGGTATAAGACATTTATTTTAGATAAGTACAGAGAGATAACTTAGCTGTTGTCAATGTTGCATGAATTTTGTTTTGGTTTGTTCTTCCTTATATTAATTGTTAGATTTGGTAGGTTGGAATCTTTGTGTTAGTCAATATTATATGTTGGATTTATCTGGTTTAATTTGGATTTGTATTTGAAGTACTGGGGTAGGATTTAATAAGCCTATGGCTTCTACCTATCCCTTTTCGAACAGATTGAGTATTATGTTGAAAATTGTGTTTATTACGTTATTGTTTATTTATTATTTTTATATATTTTATTAATATATAATATATATATATATATATATATATATTTTTTTTTTTTCAATATACATTTTGTTAAAAAAATTATATATATATATATATATATATATATATATATATATATATATATATATATATATATATATATATATATATATATATATATGTAAGTTGTAACACCACTTTTTTTACTTTTTATTTTATTTTTTTTATTTATTAATTTTGAAAGGGAAAATCACTATAGTAAAGTCATCATGTGTCATTGCTGTACAGGCATTACAGCTATCAAAGTGATTCAAAGAAAATCAAGAAACCTTTAACAGGATCACTGTGTTGTTTCAGAGCTCGCTGCCCAGACTGAAAGCATCTGCCACATTTCAATGACCCCAATCAGCCTTAAGAGGTGCTTGCTGGGTGATAAACAAACAGAAATTCCACCAAACTCGTAATTCGTTGTAAACAATGTGCCAGCCACTTAAATCACCCTTACGCAAAGACCTCTAAAACAAATGGTTAATCAACCCTTTAAAGAAAGGGTTGGTTAGCCATTTATTGTGTATTTATGCCTGTGTAAGTAAGGACAGGATCTACTAAAGACGTAAGGCTCCAAACGGACCCCTGTTCTGCCAGACAATGCAAAATATCTAAACATCAGAGGCCTTTGGCTAACCTTGACACAGGTCATACACAGCCAAACACTCATTCATCTTTGTAATGAGCAGAAGATGGAGGTTGAGCAGGAAAGCTGGATGGTGGCAAGCAATTTTAAAGCATGTTCAAACCAATGTGGTTCAGTGTTTGCTTTTTCTGTGATGTTTGTATTCTTGAAAGCAGTGTTATTATGTTAAGTAAAACTATATATATAAAAAAGAAACATTATTTGAAATAAAATAAAAGTTAACTGAAATAAAATATATATAAAAAACTATGAGATGAAAAAACATGGAGCTGCTTGCATGGCTAAATGCTAAACATTCTATAGTTGCCTTTTAAGTTCAAAAGACTACCTGGATCTGCGGTAAGATTCTCTGAACAAACATATTATCGTCAGCGGCGAACCAGGATGACATTAAAATAAACCATCCACTTGTTCCTGTATCTTTCTGAAGACTGTACAGAGACACAAACGAACTGTTTAAACAGGATGAGTCAAAGCGAACTCAAGCGTGTGAGCATGTCAGAGACTGAATGTGCATCTGTATACTGTATCCAGTGTAGACAGCAACAGTGATTATAATGGGTTCTATTTGTTTTAGACGCAAAGCTCGCATCTAGTGTAGGCAAATGTCAGCCATTAAGCGACTGATTGGCTATCAATGTTTTTATCGTTCATCAGCTGGATAAAATCATTCTGAAAGTGATTCCAATTATATTGTTTCTCTGATAATTATAAAGAAATAGTGAAGTCTGCTATTCTTTATTGTCCTTGGTGTGAACCGGCCCTTAAGTTGAACTTCTTTTAACTTAAACACTGCATTTTTAGAATGCCTTCATATGCATGAGATTCTGCAAAAGATGCCACATGCGAATGCAACTGCCAAACAGGTCAGAATGCGTTCTGTGTGAAGTCTAAACAAACAGGCCATTCATTCTTGTACCACCAAATAAAGCGTGCATCACTAAGCAACAACAATGACTGAAAAACACCTTGTCAAGCCGCTACTGTCACCCGCTAACAGGAGCAGGGTCACACTCTGATGGTGTAATGAGTGAAGGATCTAATGGACTGACTGGTGCTGTGATTGACTTCTGGTCTAATGGATCCACTGGCTGCTGAACTCCTTTGTAATGAACTTCAAGCCTAATAAACTTGCGGTCTAATAGAACATGCTATTGTGTTGCTCTTGATGAAAAATCGAACAGAGTACTGCGATTATAGATAGTAATTGCCTATCTTATAGTATGGAGAGGAAGGCGAATGATAGAAAAAGACAACATGAAATCAAAATTAACTATTTTACTGACATACTTACAGGGGTGCATGTTGATCCAATATATTAGCCTAATGGCAGTGTGTTTATGGTATCCAGTCAATCCCGTTAAACCCTGTCCATTTCAAAGAGCAACAAAAAATAATTTTATAAAAAACAAAAAACTGAGGAAATAAGAAGAAATATTATTATTTTATTTATAATTTTTAAATTCAACAACTAAAAAATACAGCAGATAAAAGAAGAGAAAATAAGAAGGAATAATAAATACAATGACTAAATTTATGAAAACAAAAATCAAACAGATAAAGAGGAGAAAAAAAAATATCATCATCAAAATGCATCAATTAAATAGCTCAACTAAAAACACTTAACTCTTTACCTTCCAGCATATTTTTTTAAAGTTGCCAAAAGTTGATCAGACCCCCAGAAGATTTTGTTGTATGAATATCTGAACATACAATATATCCAAAAAAGAGCCTCTGCTTAAAAAATATATATAACTAGCTTCATGCATTCTTTTTTATCAACACTTGAATGTGTATTTCATAAAAGTTTCATAAAAAAAGAAAATTGCATTTTTGTCACAGACTACATCTGGATCGTATTCAGAAAGATGATCAAAACATAAATGGAGTAGATTGAGTCCATCAACACCCCCAAAGCTTCACAATCCTGTACCTCTTCCTGGGTCGACATTTATTTGGTAACGTAAGGTAGTTTTGATTTATATGTTATTTAACGCCTGATGATCTTTAGTTTACATGTGCATAAGCAATGCTTCTACCACTTGTTTTAGCCTCTTCTTTGCTTGTTTTTGGATCTGGAGATTCTGTACTCTGTAGAATATGTGTAATAACACCTCCACCATATAACAGTGAAAACATGGATTGCCGGAAAATAACATCAATGGTGGGGAAAGAGTACAATTAGATTGTAAAACAGATTGTAAAAATATGCTATCAGTTAAAAACACAAATACGTGCCTTCACCATCTAGATAAACCCATCGAGATATAAAGAGAGGGAATCTCTCTACTAGTAAAGATTTATTGATCCAGTCAAGTAATGCAAAGCTTTTTCAGTAGGGCTATCAAACAGAGACAAGCCTTCAGATAACTGAATATAGTCCAAACACACACACACACACACACACACACACACACACACACACACACACACACACACACAAACAAAAAGAGAGAGAGAGATGTTAAACACTACATGTTGTGATCAAATCTGTCTCCGTGCAGGTTCAATCAATCAAATAGCTCAAACGTGATCATAAGAGACCTTTTTGAGAAACATTTTATTAAAAAAAAAAAATTTGAATAGTAGTGCATATATTATGTGCATTATGTTGTTCTGCAAATAGCACAAGGCTAAAGTCTCAATGTGCTCTAATGGTAGACTGGCATAACCAATGCAGAGCTAATCTCTTCAATTGCTAATTGGGATGTAATCAAATCTAATGCAAGCACAGTGGCGCAAATAAAAGTCTAAACTCTCATATTGCTAATGAGGTTGTAATTTATGGCCAGCACAGAGCGGCTAACACAGCCCTACACATTAAGTTTGCTAACAGGGACGTCTGTCTCTCAGTAGGACGTCTCATGTAATGAGAGTCAAGCCAGCTGTGCCTCCCTCTCAGTTTAGCATCTGTGCCCACAGTGCCGCCCACATGCCAATGCACAGGCTAATGATTAGCAGATTAGTGTACACAGGCAGTAATCAGCAGATATGATGCCAACATCAAGCCTATAGCAGATAACTGCAAACAGTCACGTGAAGGACAGAGTTAGCCTTGCTGAAAACTGTTTAGACAGGGAGTCCAGTAATACCACACCAGCAAATCACCTTATGTAGTTCATACTGTTTTTTGTTATTTTTTCTCCAGCAGGGATTAAGAAGGAATCAAAAGGAAAATATACTTATCAGGCATAACATTATGACCACCTTCCTAATATTGTGTCTGCCAAAACAGCCCTGACCGTCGAGGCATGGACTCCACTAGACCCCTGAATGTGTGCTGTGGTATCTGGCACCAAGATGTTAGCAGCAGATCATTTAAGTCCTGTAATTTGCGAGGTGTGGCCTGCATGGATCGAATTTGTTTGTTCAGCACATTCCACAGATGCTTGATTGGATTGAGTCAACACCTCAAACTCATTGTTGTGCTCCTCAAACCATTCCTAAACCATTTTTGCTTTTTGGCAGGGAGCCTTATCCAGCTGAAAGAAGCCACAGCCACCAGGGAATACAGTTTCCATGAAAGGAGTGTACAGGTCTGCAACAATGCTAAGGTAGGTGGTACGTGTTCACATGAATGGTAGGACCCAACGTTTCCCAGCAGAAAATTGTCCAAAGCATTACACTGCCTCTGCCGGCTTGCCTTCTTCCCATAGTGCATCCTGGTGCTGTGTGTTCCCCAGGTAAGTGATGCACACGCACCCGGCCATCCACGTGATGTAAAAGAAAATGTGATTCATAAGACTAGGCCACCTTCTTCAATTGCTCCGTGGTCCAGTTCTGAAGCTCACGTGCCCATTGTTGGCACTTTTGGTGGTGGACGGGGGTCAGCATGGGCACCCTGACTGGTCTGCGGCTATGCAGCCCCATACGCAACAAACTGCGATGCACGGTGTATTCTGACACCTTTCTATAAGAACCAGCATTAACTTCTTGAGCAATTTGAGCTACAGTAGCTCGTCTGTTGGATTTTATCACACAGGCCAGCCTTCGTTCCCTAACATGCATCAATAAGCCTTGGCCGCCCATGACCCTGTTGCCGGTTCACCACTGTTCTTTCCATGGACCACTTTTGATAGATACTGACCACTGCAGACCGGGAACACCCCACAAGAGCTGCAGTTTTGGAGATGATCTGAACCAGTCGTCTAGCCATTACAATTTGGTCCTTTTCAAACTCTCTCAAATCCTTACACTTGCCCATTTTTTCCTGCTTATAACACATCAACTTTGAGGACAAAATGTTCACTTGCTGTCTGCCTGTACTGTGATGAAGAGATAAACAGTGTTATTCACTTCACCTGTCAGTGGTCATAATGTTATGCCTGATCAGTGTATATAGGATTTACAGATGCAAAAATAACAAACATCAACAAATATCACACTTATATATACACTGTAAAGCTGCCTTATAGTTGAAATTGTAAGGTGAAATTATTTATTCCATTATGGGATTCCCTTAGACACCAAAGAAGCCTTCACATCGAAAGGGTTCCAATTCTCTGCATTAAAATTTTTAAAAGTGGCCAGATCACATTTCTGAACACAGTTAATCTCATCTGGTTACACCTGTGACGACACCCAACTTGATTTTAGAGCTTCAATGTAAAAGAAAGGTCAAATTAAGTAGTTTATACAAGCACCACAATACTGTAGTAGCTAATAAAAATACCTCTAAATGAGCAACTCTCATTTAAAAGCAGACAGAGACAAATACTGAATGATGGGTTAGAGAGCCTTAGTAGACAGCTTGAGTATGAGGTTATGTGCATGTGCACCCTAGGGTGATTTTGATCATGATTAATGTGATTCGCCTTTCAATTTTAATTTTCATTAAGGACCTGCTGTCCTCTCCGACTCCTAAATAGCAATGGAATTAATAAAACATATCCTTTGAAATATACAGTGCAGGCCTGCAGCAGGGAATCCAAAATGCCTTCAGAAAATGGAACAGATTGAAGTGTGTTCTATGTTCACCAGCCGCCCCCCATCCCGAGCCCAGCCCGTGTCATGAGTGGCAACTGGCAAATAATTAGATGGGCTCGTCTCATTAGAACACGAGACAGACAGCAGAGATGCACAGGTAAAGGGAATGAGCTGGAGCGAAAGCAAAGCAGACAGAGAGTCAGAGAGAGAGAGATGTAGAAGAGGAGAAAGAGAGAGAGACGCACAATTTATGAGCCGTTAATGGGCTGATAAAGTCTGAAGAAAGAGCGCCGATAAAAAGCAAGGGGAAACAGGAAGTTCAGTTACTTTATTTGTCAAACTGAAAAATGAGGAAAACAACAACAGAAAAAAAAAAAAAAAAAAAACTTTCTGCTCTCGAAACTTTGGTTTGAAGGAGTTTTTGTGATAAAGTCCTTAAATTAATGAGCAATTAAAGTCTATGTGTACACGTGTGTATCAGAATGTGTGATACCTGTGGTTCCCAGATAGTCACAGATCTTTGAACCCCACCAAGAACACCCATTAATCAGTTCATGCTGCATTTTTTTAAATTATTTACTTACTGTTTATATGAGTCACTTATGCCTTTGAGGTCCTAAAAGAGAGGTTTTGTCATCAAACTATAGTAAATCCCTACCACCCACACATACATCCTGCTTAAACAAACACATTTCTAGAAGACTTTGCTTCAAACGTAGTCTGCTGTCTAATTAAAAACCATTTTAGGTGTGATTCAGAGGCTGGTTAGCTTTTTAAGAGACCTTCTTTTGGTCGACCGTTCACACAAGACATGCTCTTGCATTACAAAGCAAGTAAACACAGTGCAGAGGAATGAGCCACAACATCTCAAAGAGCATTTTTAAAAGTTGTACTGCACTCTGTAACTTTTTTTGGTTAAAAATGATCCAAAATCAATTATTGAGCAAGTACATACCGAGCCAGTGTTAAAAACTATCTCCTTACCTTAGCCTGATTCGCAACGGTAAGCCTTGATTTTTTTTTTTTTGTTGAGTGGTACTGGTAGGTTTCAGCGGGAAATACGAGTTGGTCTTTGCGTCATTACATTACATCACATCTGTATACATAAAGAAGGAGTCTTTTACAGCAGCTGTAATAATTAAGCTTGTCATTTTGATGGCGGATTGTAATCAAGAATGGTAAAGACGACATCATCAGTGACACCTGGTGAATCACCAGTAGTAAAAATAACTTTGGACTGTGGATTGGCTAATTGACTTTGCGACTAATTGTTAGATATGGCAGACATGTTACTTACTTGTCCAGATGACATTTTCCATTGAAACGTATTATTTTGGTCATACTTCCAAGACGTAGTATCAGTAATTCCAAAGTACAGTATCCACACCAGTGCGGTGACTGAAGCTAGTTATATCATACTCCTCAAAACATAAAATTAATTAGTGCTGAGGAGCTGTGCCGATGCACAACCCACATAAATGATAATTCCACAACTAACTGCAATTGCAGATTTCAAACAGAGATGGCGACAAATAGGCAAAACTTACGGACTGTAGCTTTAATATAACCTGACATGGTGTCTTAAAAAAGTGTTGACAGTCTCAGATGCCCACTAAGCACACATTGCCATAAAACAACAATGAAAATGTAGTGCAGACAGATGATAGAATGTGGCCTGTGTGAAAGGCCCCTGCGGCAGTGTCACATGTTTGCTTAACATAAAAGACAATACGATAATGCATTGTGATGAGTGAAAACAAAAATAGCGAAGCATATATAAAATGTTAAACTAATTACAAATGAACTGCCCAATGTTTGTGTGTTAAGTGTACTCTTTTAGAATTACTACTGTGTGACACTGAATGACGTGCTTCAACAGCTTAAATGTGCCAGGAAAACACACACATATACACACACACACAAGACCTCCTGGAGCAAAAAGAATAGACAGATGTCACTTTGAAACAAACCTTAATGTTTTAACAGTCACGATAAATAAGTAATGGATGTGTGGATGACATCACCGACTGTCTGTGTCCTTCACTGTCTTTGACCTTCTGGTGAACGCTACTCATAAAGCACTGTACTTTCCCTGACAGATTCAGCCCAACGCTGTGTTAGAGGAGAACACTTTTCAAGACACAGCTAACTCCAGTTAGAAGCTAAAATATATAAATGTGTATGCACATGCACAGATTTCTGCAGGGAAACAACATTATTAAGCTTCCAACCTATCATATTGAGACCTTTCCACTATCTAATTAATTCTCCATGAATACAACAGCAAAACAACAGGTATCCGAAGTAAAATAGATTTAGTCTCTCTGAGATGGTGGGGATTCAAGCTAGGGTTAAAGGCTTACCAATATGTTTTCCGTTCATGTTGTAGTAGAATGAGACACAGTAAGGGGTTCTGGTGGTCCCCGTTGGTCCTCGCGCTGCCGTCACATTGTACAGTGGAGAGAGCAGACGAGCTCTGTCCCCAGCCTGACGCGGCCGCGATGTCTCAATGTACATGTAGTAACCTTTATTGTAGAGGGAAAGTACAAAACACATGTTACCACAGGGTTTTTCAAAGACGGCACAAGCAAAAAATAAAATAAAATAAAATAAAATAAAATAAAATAAAATAAAATAAAATAAAATAAAATAAAATAAAATAAAATAAAATAAAATAAAATAAAATAAAATAAAATAAAATAAAATAAAATAAAATTCTGTAAATGTGATTTGGAAAAGTACTATTAAAATGCATTTGATTGCATTCCAAATTATATATTCATAATACTCTAACAGTGGAGAGAAAAAAACAATGTGAGTTTTTGGAGTGTGTTGGAGGATGAGGATGTATTTGTGTGTTTTTACCTTCTTTCGTCCCACTCCTGTCCATATCAGGCCCTGTATTAACGGACCGTTTGGGATTCTGGGTGAGATGATTCTGTCTGGTCCAGTCAAACACATCGCTGCGGTCTTGAGTGAACCCACATATCCTAATATCCTCAAACCCACACACATGATCTACATACACAAAAACAAGAGACGGAATCAAGATTAATCTTGCTAGTTAATTGGCACAAACTGCATGTAATAAAGTCGAAACATACTCTACGCAAGCTCATGAATGCAAGAATATGACACTGAATATTAAAATATGTTGAACCACAATCTATAGAGAATACGAACCGACGTCACGCCTCGTTGCGTGCCTGAATTGTTTCTTTGTCACATGAAGCGTTTTTCTTGTTAAGCATATGAATGTCCCCATCAAGTTCTGCAAATTCGCGAGCGCAGTGAGAGTCAGACTTGCAAAGGTAATGTTAATTATTAAACCAAACGAAATCAAAACTTTCAAAAACACTTAGCAATGTGATTCTTTTATAGAGTGCCTCAGGGATGACGCATTTTTGTAGGCAAAATCCGGAAGCGAGTTAGCATTTTAGGACTTCCGGTTCCAACGCCGTCAAGTCTATGGGTTTTTTTAATGGGTTTTTGCTAAATCGCCTGAAATAAGGTCTGTGGTCAACAAAGCCTCTAAATACTTTCACGTTTTGATCTATGACATAAAACACACCAGTTATAACTCACTTGTGATTTTTTAAACTTTTACTGTGTCTTAAAATCGGCGGTTGCTAACAAATTGCTAAAAGGGACTACTTCCTTTGGCGGGGACTTTAGACGTCATCATTAAAAACTGGATATTTGGACAGCATTTCTCATGAAAAAGTGGATAAGTATTAATAACAGCGCAGGTCATAATAAGCGAGCATGTTTTTAAATAAAGTTGTTTTCTAAATAAAGTTTGAGGAAGCTTGGTGGTGACAACGTTGATCCGCGACCATGGTGTGCTGTAGTCCGTTTATAGCCTACTGTTAGCTTTTTATATCTGACAACTTTATTTAGGCTTCAAAATCTTTAAATGTTGTGTTAACTTGTAAAGATTATCTTGATAGACAAAACGTGTAAGTGTCATAACCCTTTGTTAAACACAGAGCTTATTTTCTTCGATTTTCCAAAAGTCTATGAGAAAAATGCATAGGTTTTCAACCGAGGGAACCCGTGCGCCGCTAACTTCTGGGTTGGCCTACAAAAACGCGTCATCCCTGGGGCACTCTATTGAGTGATAAGCAGTGGGTTTAATCAGTGCCATTATTAAGAGATTTGCCATCCGGCGTCTTCTCGACCTGCTTCCCTTGGTGTTTTTACACGTAGAAAAGGCGAAAAAACGTTTTTCACTGTCTTGTTTTCTCTCAGACCGATGATCTGAGTTACTATCACAATTATCGATGATAATGACACAATCATGACAGAAAAAAAATTACTGCACTAAACTCACTAACGGAAAGGCTGCGCGATCCTGTCAAGATGGCGGATAAACAAAGAAGTTAGCCAGAACTCAATGCGGCGTGACGTCAGATTCGTATTCTCTATAAGCATTGATGCAAGGGGAACTATAACAGCCATTAGCGAAAACTGTATACTTCTCAGTCCGTTTTCTTGTTCAGTTCAAATATTGCCCCATATGAAGCCTTACAATTGGAAAATCTTATGGGAATTTTATAAGTGCAATATACATCAGAATGACTGTGGGTATGCAATCTGAAGCTGACACTTCCACCATACTAGTGCAAGAATGCAGCTAAATTTGTTAGCTGCATGGCTAAGCATTCACACCTGTGTTTGCGTACTTTCATAAAGTATGTTTCTGGGCTAATGCTGATGAGCAAATCTGAGGAAGGTCTGAAGGTTTGAATATAAGGAGGCCTCTCGACAGGTTCCTCTGGAGTACTGAAGTACTCTCAGCATATTGCCGCGTTCAAAGCGATTACCCTCATTTAACAAACACAGAATACAGAATACTGTAGTTAGTCTCCCAGAACGTCTCCATTCATACTTTAAATGGCTGATTAACTCATTCTCCATGTGTGAGAGAAGACAGAACGAATGAATGGAGAAGAATGCAGGATTTCTGTGTTGTGGTTTGAAAAAAAATCACCATTCTCTTTCCTCCACAAGCATCCAGCTCTTCAATTTACTCTGCTGATCTCCAGTCTGTTTTAATTTATGTTTTGTTTTTTTTTTCTTTGTACCTCTTTGGCAAAGCTCTGAGCTTATGCTGCCAGGAGAACTGTGTTGAATTTAATTGGGAAAAACTGAAAGGCAGGACAAGAGCGAGATGGGAGGACGGTTTAGAGGAGAGAGAAAGACAGCACGCACATAACTATCATGGAAAGAAAAAGTAAAGAACTGTCTTACCGGAAGGTCTTGGATAAGTGTAGGCTGCAAGAGAAAAGAAGTTAAGATTAAAATATATATAAAAATACATTTATCTTACCAAACATTTATAAATGATAAAACACATTAATAAAAACATTTTTATGTATTAATAATAGTAGCAGTAACTAAAATGTATCTACATATATTTTACCAAACATTTTAATATAAATATATAAAATAATTTAAAAAGTAATTTAAAAACACACCATACACAGTGTATACTATTCAATCAAATTAAAGGATGTTTTTGTGTGTATCACAGAAGAAGGGCTTGATGTCTTCCAGCAGACCATTCATTCTGGAGGTTTGCCATTATTTTGTCTGGTGAGAGCAAGTGCTGAGATTGGGAGTTGAAGATTGAAAGACTATCCAATGGGATTAGATTTTATCAGCCGTTTCTGAGATTCAGCTCTCACACTGAAACCGCTGGCCTGTTCCTGCTGTTCTGTAGCCATCAGCAAACTCAACACACGATGGCTGCCATACTTTTGACATCTCAATTTAACATAATCCCGAAAGTGAAACCTCACATTTGAAATGCATGACCTCTCTTGATGGGAATCATGAGGAATTTAACAATTCTGGCTCTGATTCCCATTCCACAACTAGCCCAGCTATGCTTTGTGCTTTCCCACATAAAAAGGTACATCAAAATTAAACAAGATTATTGTATTTCCTACCTAAATGTAAAATATGCACTTTCATAATACGAATCTTGCAGTGAGTATGAAATATATTGCAGATCTCTGTGCATTTAAACATTAAGATAAAAATAAATACAAGGAGCCTACGCATTCAACAACTGAAAAGTGACATCTTGCAAACAGTAGGATGCAATTACAAAATGACTTACGCTCTGAGTACTGGATGGTGCGTGTGACTGTGTTTCCGGTGCCATAGCTAGTTATGGGAGTGAGGCTGACCTCATACGGCAAGGGAATACGCAAGTCTGTCAGCGTGTAGGACATCAGCACACCTTTCACTGGCTCTTTAGTGGTGATCTGCTTGGACAAAACCGTCTGTCGGTTCTGCAAAGAGAGAAAAAGGGAAAAAAAAGGGCTTAAGAATATTCATTGATTATGACTAAATAATATCTCAATTAGTTATACCTTTTTTAACATATAAAATCATCAAAAGTTTGGGGTCAGTAAGACTTTTTAATGTTTTTGAAAGAAATCACCAAGGTTGCATTTACAGTATTTGATCAAAAAGACATTAAAACAGTTCATTTTTGTGAAATACTATAACTATTTTAACATATTTTCAAATATATTTAAAAATAATCTTTTTCTGCAATTTATTTCAGCATCATTACTCCAGTCTTCAGTGTCACATGATCCTTCAGAAATCATTCTAATATGCAGATTTGCTGCTCAATGTTTTTTTCTGAATTCTCTGATGAGTTCAATGAAAGTTCAATGAAGTTGAAAGAAACAAAGTTCACTTATTTGAAAAAGAAATATCTTATAACATAAATGTCTTTACTGTCACTTTTGAATTTAATGTATCATTGCTGAATTACTAAAATCTTACTGACTCCAAAACTTGGTAATGGTAGTGTATATATACAGTGGGTACAGAAAGTATTCAGACACCCTTAAATTTTTCACTCTTTGTTATATTGCAGCCATTCGCTAAAATCATTTAAGTTCATTTTTTTTCCTCATTAATGTACACACAGCACCCCATATTGACAGAAAAACACAGAATTGTCCCTGCAGCTGAAAAACATCCCCACAGCATGATGCTGCTACCACTATGCCTCACTGTTGGGACTGTATTGGACAGGGGATGAGCAGTGCCTGGTTTTCTCCACACATACCGCTTAGAATAAAGGCCAAAAAGTTCTATCTTGGTCTCATCAGACCAGAGAATCTTGTTTCTCCCCATCTTGGAGTCCTTCAGGTGTTTTTTAGCAAACTCCATGTGGGCTTTCATGTGTCTTGCACTGAGGAGAGGCTTCCGTCGGGCCACTCTGCCATAAAGCCCCGACTGGTGGAGGGCTACAGTGATGGTTGACTTTCTACAACTTTCTCCCATCTCCCGACTGCATCTCTGGAGCTCAGCCACAGTGATCTTTGGGTTCTTCTTTACCTCTCTCACTAAGGCTCTTCTACCCCAATAGCTCAGTTTGGTCGGACGGCCAGCTCTAGGAAGGGTTCTGGTCGTCCCAAACGTCTTCCATTTAAGGATTATGGAGGCCACTGTGCTCTTAGGATCCTTAAGTGCAGCAGAAATTGTTTTGTAACCTTGGCCAGATCTGTGCCTTGCCACAATTCTGTCTCTGAGCTCTTCAGGCAGTTCCTTTGACCTCACGATTCTCATTTGCTCTGACATGCACTGTGAGCTGTAAGGTCTTATATAGACAGGTGTGTGACTTTCCTAATCAAGTCCAATCAGTATAATCAAACACAGCTGGACTCAAATGAAGGTGTAGAACCATCTCAAGGATGATCAGAAGAAATGGACAGCACCTGAGTTAAATATATGAGTGTCACAGCAAAGGGTCTGAATACTTAGGACCATGTGATATTTCAGTTTTTCTTTTTTAATAAATCATTAAGCTTTGAAATTTATGGATGATGAAAATCATTAAGCTTTGAAATGTATGGATGATACAATGCTGACGCCAAATGTAGCACCATTCTCATTCCTCCACTGTTTATTAAGAGAATCACCCAACAATAATGAAATGCATATAGTCATGTGTGTCAAAAGTAGCATTATTTTGGTTTGGTAACCATTTACTGAAAAAAAAAAGCGGAACAGGGAAAAGAGGAGAAGAGCGGAAGATATTGTCAATGACTCCATGGACACTCGCTCATCTGACCACATGGCTTTTCTCTTTCATAAGCATTTTCACTTTCAGTAAGGACAGAAAATGTACACTGGAAACTTGTTGTGTCACACACCGTGTTGTACATCTCTAACCTCCACAAAATCACAGAAAAGCAATGATTTGCTGAGTGCAAGGTCAGCTGGTATCCAGCCACCCTGCTGTAAGAAACTTTAGAAGTCTTTCCTCAGGCACAACAGCAGTGTGCTGACTAAGAACACATGCTGAAACAGATCAACTTGTCATTCTCTACTTTGAGGTACTTTGGCTTTCCCATGGGACATCTCACAATGCCTCTGAATGCTGCTGGGTTTGAGACATTTCTGAAGATATTTTAGCGAAACAATGGCATTTTGTGTGTGTTTGGTTCTTTGTAATTTTCCCTTTAAACATATTTATTCACTTTGCAAAGAAGCATTTACTATTGCAGGTTTACTCAACCTGCTCGTAATCACATCGTTATCTATGGGGCACAGCTGATTGGTTCCTGTTGTATCAGTAGCCAATGAGTTTGCATGCTCAACCTTCAAAATTCTTTAGCATTGCCTTAGCAGTGCAGTGCGCTCCAGAAACCCTCCACCTTCCCCAGCTCCACCTGTATAGATCTGCTACGGGTAATTCATGTATGCTATGTTATACAGCAGCAGCATCTCTTACTTGCTCACAGCAGCATGTTGTGTATGTATTGGCAGTAGCAAGTCCCATACTTGCTCTGCAGCAGCGTAGCAACGTAGCATATCTATTCCGCCAAGACCAAACATACAACATTATCATACCCGTTACCATGCCAAATACTCTGAGAGTTGTCATGACAGAACTATATTGTTTCTCTGTGCTGTTATCGTTATAGCTTTGGTGTGAACTCTGCTAGTCTTTTATATTTAGAACGATTTTTAGAACTATTTTTTTTATTGTTATCGTTATAGATATCCTGCTAGATTCACTACTATAGTCAGCATATTGAGTTATGATTACTCCTATTACTCCTATTCATACAAACAGTTGTATGCAGTTCCATTTGGAGCAACAAAAACTATTAGCTGCATCTTATTAGATGAAATGAATGTGCAGTGAGCTGTTCCAGGTCAGCTCTCGCTCCCAGAGGATGTGTGGTAATCACAGGGCCGACGGCACCGTGCCAGTGCAGGCTTTTTCCATGTGGAATTATGGGAAACGTGGCAGTAACCCCATGGAAACAGTGCACAATGGAATGAGAAATTATCTTCAGCTCCGCATGGAGACCCAGGCAGCAGGTAAACCCGCCGGCATTCCCTCCAAACACGACACACATGAATAAGTGTGTGTGAAGCTTTCATCCTTTGTTCCACCTTTTCCAGGAAGGAAGTAGAAGCATAGCTGTGATGTTAACCTGGCTAGTGAGGTCAAACACATTTGTTATCTGTCTAATTAAGTGCCACCGTAAACCCGTTACTGGGCCATTCACCACGGCAACATGGAGTGGTGTGCCGCCACGCTGAACACTAAACCCACTTGAGCTAGTACAATGCATGCCAAGACTTAACAGCCGTATATAACACACACACATACACACGCAAACGTGCGCCTTGTAAAAGTCACATATAAATTGTCTCTGCTTGGCTGCTCTTCTCTGTTAACACGGATTTTCTGTGTATCTCTCTTCATCTAAATTACCACACACTTCTTACATACTCCCACACACACACACACACACACACACACACACACACAGTTTTCTTCAAGGAGGGAAGAGTGGAAGTGCTTACTGAAAATAAATAAATAAATAAATAAATAAGATGAGAGAATAATTAATATTAGGGAAATACACATTATGAAATATGAGATCAGATCACATATAATGCAAAATACAAAATATATAATGCAAAAATACAGGCAAAATGTCTTGACAGGAGGCTGATTATCCTGTTGATAAGACAATAACCTCCAATCATATTTGCATCAATACACAAATTAAAAAATAAATAAATAATACTAACTGTATTTACTAACTTAACACTCAGAGAGCATTTCTTCTAGTTATGTCTAAATTAAAATTGCTGAAAAATTAATGAAAGTTGTTTTTTTGTTTTTTTTTTTATCTCAACTTACTTAAATTAAATGCCTACCATATTTACCATGAACAAGAACAAGATTAAAGCCCCACTGAAGTGCCTTGAAAAGGGCAGCACTATTCAATGTGTTGACGTAATTTCCACTGAAACAGGAAGACAGGATGGGACATATCGAACAGCTCCTCCCCTTTTATACAATAGCCACTGGCGTTTTGTTTTTATCACAGCTTGGCCACAGCCGTTGAGCTAGGTAAAGCCACAGTTTCCTCCTAATCTCTAACCGTTTCTCCTCCTAATCTCCTCCATTTCGCTTTAAAATATAGCATTCTGTGCAGAATTCAAATTGGTCCGATATGTTCTCTGGTCTGTGCTGACTCGCGCACATGATCAGCTCTGTGCTATCGTGTCTCTAGACCGGAGCAGACTGTGTCTATTTATAGTGCATGGGGGTGGGACATTTCAGAATAGAGAGCATTTCATTGGACAGAAAATCTGATGAGAAGCTGAAGTGCAGAGTGATGTCATCATAACCATTGATCCAAATTGGCAAAAGTGAGAGACTGTAAGTTTTGAATGCTTATATCTTGTAAACTTGAATTTTGTCATTGTTTTGGAGCACACTAGCTTATAGATAACAGTAAGGCTAACATATTCATACTAAAAGCCAAAAAAAAAAAGCTTTTTTGTTTTCATGGGGACTTTAAGGTGTCTGGACGCTGTCAAGTACAGAGTGCTGCATATAAATAGGCCTACTAATTTACTAATCCATTCCCTTGTTTTAAGTAAATAGTGTGGATGATAATATATAAAAATATAAAAATATACACTACCGCTCAAAAGTTTGGGATCGGTAAGATTTTTTATGTTTTTAAAATAAGTTTTGTCTGCTCACCAAAGCTTTATTTATTTAATTAAAAATACAGTAAAAACAGTAATATTGTGGAAAAATTACTACAATTTAAAATAACTGTTTTCTATTTGAAAATATAGTTTACAAAGTAATTTATTCTCCTTTTGGCAAAGCTGAATTTTCAGCATCATTACTCCAGTCTTCAGTGTCACATGATCCTTCAGAAATCATTCTAATATGATGATTAGTTCCTCGAGAAATATTTGTTATTATTATCAATGTTGAAAACAGTTGCGTACTTTTTTTCAGGATTTTTTTCAGAAAGTTCAAAAGAACAGCATTTATCTAAAATACAAAGCTTCTGTAGCATTTTACACTACCATTCAAAAGATTGGGGTCAGTAAGGATTTTTATTTTTATTTCTTTGAAAAGAAATTAAAGAAATTAATACTTTTATTCAGCAAGGATGCATTAAATCAATCAAAAGAGACAGTAAAGACATTTATAATGTTACAAAAGATTAGATTTCAGATAAACACTGTTCTTTTGAACTTTCTATTCATCAAAGAATAGAAAAAATATTGTACACAAATGTTTTGTACAATTGTAAACAATAAATGTTTTTTGAGCAGCAAATTGACATATTAGAATGTTTTCTGGAGGATCACGTGACACTGAAGACTGGAGTAATGATGCTGAAAATTCAGCTTTGCCAACACAAGAATAAAATACATTTTAAAATATTTTCAAATAGAAAACAGTCATTTTAAATTGTAATAATATTTCACAATATTACTTTTTTTTACTGTTATTTTTAATTACAGTTTTTTACAATCGCTAGGACACATTTCTCAATACTTAGGTCACTTTTTCAGAACTCTTCACACAGTTCTCTTAACCAACTTTCATCTTGGCACAGCAGTTAATTTCACATTCAAAATGCACTAAATCTACCAAAACACTTCATACATGTCTCAAATCAACTCATTCTTCCAGAACACTAGCAAAGGTTTTCACCCAGCAAACACGCTTTGTCACTTATAAAACATCGACCTAAAAACACTAACATCAGTGAGCAATATACAATGTTTTCATTTTTAAAATGTCTTAGCAAAACAACAAGAATGACACTCTCTACTGCTTATTCACTGCAGTTTATGTTACATGGTCCATGTTTACATTGCAGGACAAAATTATTCCTAAGTTTCCCCTTTTGAGTTGATGGTAATGAATTTGAAAGACTAATGCTTGTGTAGGTGTTCAGTTTCATCTAATTTTTTTGATAGTATTTGATTTTTTTAGATTCAGAATATATTTCATAACTATATTACTGTAGAAATGTAGCAAATTGCTGTCTTATTCAGTTTTGTATTATGTTATTGTTTTGAACACAAGTTTAACAGTTTTGAAAACAGTATGTAAGCATGTGCAAATTGGTACGTACAAAGAGTTTTGACAGTTGTTGTGTCTGAGTGAGAAAAGAATTCATGAAATTTGAGAGATGTAGTCATTGAATGCATTTTGTGCCAAAACAATAATAATTGATCCTCAGTTTAGCCCGCATAGACTTCTGTTGTGCTCACTGTGTGAAGAGTTTTGCAAAAGTGACCTAAGTATTGAGAAATGTGTCCTAGCGTCTGTAAAAAACTGTAAGTAAATGCACCCTTGGTGAGCAGACGAAACTTTTTTTAAAAACATTAAAAATCTTACCGATCCCAAACTTTTGAGCTGTAGTGTATATATCCTGGCCACAAATTTAGAAATCGTAGCCATGTTGTACTAAATACGTTTCCTCATTTTGATTTAACTAAAAGAAGGGAACAATAATTATATAATGTGCGCATGATTTATTAAAACGAGGGAACTCATTATTATATTGTGCACATGATTTACCTAAAATGATGGAACGAATTAACAAAATGTGCAGATGTATTAGTAAATCATGGTAACGATTTGGTAGTTTGTGGCCACAATATACATATTTTTTCCAGCATGTCATGTGCAGGGCTCTGTATGTTACGAACTTGAGTTTCCAACACTTAAAGAATGATATCAACTTGAAGACAACTTGATGAAACTTATCTACTGGATCACTAATTAAATATATAAAACAACATCAACATTAATATTAAGAGCTGAATAACAGCTAGTAACAAATAAAAAACATAAAATATGCATGTTACTTTATTGTAATATATATTTTTTTAAATTAGCATTTTTAATTTAAAATGTCTTTGTAAGTTAGGGCTATATTTCACAATATTAGTATATTTATAGCACCAAACATATACACACAGATCTTCTCTGTTTTCTCTGTTCAGATAATGCATCAGCCTTCTGTACATGTACTTCCTGTCATCGACATCAGTCACACATCCATTACAAGAGAAAAGGGGCTATTGCAACTTTTTTTTTTTTAAACACATTTTCCCTCATAACTTACAGACTACTATAAATAAGAAACACATATCTGTGCCACAATAACATTATTTCACGAGTTCTAATTTTCATATAATTAAGTCAGTAAAAGTTATGTGTATTTGGCGAGCTGTCCAGGGGGAGAGCTCTGATCTCAGAGTTTTGGCCTGAACCCAGAGTACTCCCCCCAGTAGTGGTAAAAATAGAAGTAGAAGTGAGGAGAAGGGGTGGAGGAGGGATGCTGATAAACTGTCAACGAACAGAGGTAAGACTGCTGTATTTATACCTCTTGTCATTGGTTGAGTTGATTAACTGAATGCTCTCCACTTGTGCTAATTAGGTTAATTATCTAAACCTGCTCCTCCTGAACTGTGTTAATAAAACATCATGTTGAAAGAGGCCTGATCATCACGAGCTTTAGTGTCACTGCATGTCATGGGGTGAAAGGTCAGGCATAATTTGGTTTGTCACATAATGACCCGCATCAAGTCTGTGGTGGCATGTTGGGTAAATATAAATCTCTCCTATCAACTGTAATCTTCCTCTAAAGATGCCATGGGTGATAGATAAATCTGTCTGAAGAGCAAACATTTGGTATTTGAAATGCATATGAAAGCTAAAGGCATATCTGTGTGTGTGTGCATATATTCGTATGGGAACATTATATGCAATTTTTACAGTTGGGTGAAGGTCATGCCAGAAATTTAATTAAAATATTATTTTAATTGATTTTATAACCTAATGAAAGGAATTGGTTTTCTGAACATATAAAAAACATGTATTTGTCAAATACATCAGTTGAACCAATTAAGTGAAATAAAATCTTGATATGAACTATTCTGGCTATACACATTTCATGTTATATCATAGCAAAAATGCCTGGTCCATATGCGTGAATTTACTGTGTGGGTGTTTTATAGTTTTACTTTTTTTTTTTTTTTTATAGAAATATTACAAATTAATTAGTTCACATGCTTAAGTTACAATCACATACTGTACACTCAATTCTTAATATGGACCAAAAACTGTAACCAAAGTCCCTTTAAGACCAGTCATTTCACTTGCCGGCCATCTTTGAAACGCCTATCGGACATGTAAGTGCAGCTCCTATCTGTTTGAATGGGGAAACATTTTATTTTTCAGACTAGATCTCTATAGGAACCGTGCATCTGATTGTTTCTATAGGAACCAGAGCTTCTAACAGCCACTGCAGTAACGCGATGACTTTGCCAATCAGCGATTGGCTCTTATTTAGAACGTGGGACTTATTCAGCAATATTGCGCGTTGCACTTTCTCCCATTCAAAACAATACGAGTGACGCATCTTGTGTTATTCTATAGTCTTTGCTGTAACTACCAAAACAATTAAACATATTAGTATTATGCTTGATACAAATTTGCTACAAACTTTTTGCACAAAGCTTGTTTTGCATGTTAAAATATGAACAAGTTTGTGTCCATGTCAGAACACTGTAATTGTAAAAGCACCTCAATAAGTCTGCAAAGTATCTTCACCATTACTGAGAATTCACAATAAATCCATGACTCTGAAAATCTATTTAGTCAGAATGTTGCAAAAAAAAAAAAAAAAAAAAAAATCAGTTCTCAGTTCATTAAAATGGTTGTTAGAGCAGCTGGTGTTGGTCTAGTGGGCCTTGATGGGTCTAAGTCTGGGTCTGACCACTTGTCTTCAGAAATATGGCTGATTCATTAAAGGATGAAGAACTAGCAGAATCGAGCAGCCTTAAGGGTTACATCACATCTCATAGGGCTTTATGTACTACACACACACAGCTGTAAGATCTCACCCTCTTGTAATATCACAGGTGTGCGAGGTGTGAGCAGAGCCCTGTGAACCGCGCTTCTCTGGCCGCAGGATTCCCCCTGCAGGTACGACTCAATAAAGATGTGTTAATGCATTCAAGCACTCTTTCTCTCGCTCTCTCTCTCCTGAGGAGGTTCACCACACTGATCTGAGGTCTGTCACTGGTGCACGGGTTTGGATGCGGACAGCTGTTTGAGTCTCCGGTGGCTGTGTAACATATGGCACAGAGTGTGTTTAAAAGATGAAACTGGGTTTGTCATTTGTCAGCAAATTTAGAACAATGTCTGAATACGGAGTTTAGCTTTTTAACATCAGTTTGATGAAAAGAAACTGTGAAAAATAATAATCTGTAATGAAAGTTCCTCATCTTACTCTGTCAGCGTAAGTTTATTCTACAGGGACTCTGTTTTCCGCACTGGTAAACAAGCGGCAAGGCTTTAGAAATGAGGCTTGGTGTTTCCTGCGGTCTCTGAAAACAAAGCACTCGTTTCAGAGACGTGTGAACGTTCTTCTTTTGGAGAGTTCAGAGGAAATGAAATCGCGCTGTGCACCTGTTATATGACAGTGTGATAGTGATAAAGAAAAATGTTTAAGTAAAGAAAGAAAGAGAGAGAGTACAAATGTACATTTAAGAGGGGTGTAAGAGGAGGAGGCAAGAAAGAAAAAAAGAGAAAAGAAAAAAATTGACAAAATACAAGAACTAGTATTTTTTTATAAATAGAAAAATATGATCTTTCTAATAAAGACATAAATTTATAGCTTTATTAACATTCTAGTGACTATCCATAATTTATTTCTAAGTGGAAATAATAATACTATTTAAAAAATAATTATAATTTTAAAGTATTTTGATATGACTGAAGGCAAAAAGATCAAAGATTAAATTATTTAAATAATCTAACTGTATTATGTTATTAATTATTATTAATTATAATTGGTTGTATCATTGTTTTTTATTATGTTTATATGAATAAAGGCAAAAAGCTCAAAAATAAAATCATAAAAAAGAATGTTAAGTAAATTAAAAGAGAGTTCATTTACAGTACACTGTTCCTTCAAACTTCTCTGCATTCAATATCTTACCTGTATTATCTCTCAAATAAACTACTTATGATCTATGAAACTGCATACTGTATATCTCTATATATCTGCATTTGCTTGTTAAACTGTTAACTTTCTATTCAAGCATATATCTTGTGATGGTCCAAATACTAGATGAGTACCGAGAGATGTTGCTAAAGTTAGAGACTAAAACCCTCTGAATTGAATGTTCTCATTCTCTGTGAGAAACAATGGCACTGCTTTCTTCAGCTCATTACCCCCTCTCCCTTTTCCCTTTCTTGTCTACAATTCTCAGAGCAACATCTATAAAACATTTATCAACATTACCACTGAAAAGAAGTGCAGCACATTCACACCTTGGACAAATTCATACACAGACGAACGTGCAAACGCACAGTCTTGACCGTATAGATGCACACACTCACACGGAGTGAACTATTTTTCACTATTCACACACAGACATTCATTGTTATTCTACTATGATCAAATATGCACATATACTCAACTGAGTCTACTGAGAAACTCATCTATAATCTGTCTCCCTCTCCACCACACACACATATGCTCATAAAAGTTAATGCACGCTTTCTGCAGTCAGGATGTTAATTCATTGGTCCCTGTAGACTCTTACTTAAGGTAAGGTTTTAAAGAGGGGAAGATTAGCTATTCATGCACACAAAGACAAGTGGCTAATCTCCCCCTCCCCGTTCGCTTTGATTCCTGCCTCCTTCCATAATTCATTGGCGCTCTTCCGTTCCTGCCGCCCCCCTCTGGGCTAGGTTTCTATGAATAGATGATTAGGACGTCGGAATCAAAAATCTGATGAAGCGGTTTCTGTGGCGAGGGAGCATCTATGCACGCTCCCGCCCGGCCGTTGCCTGGGTCGTCCCGAGATGTTTAGTGGGTGTTTGTTTGTTGCGCTGAGTGACCAGATTTCAACCGGAACACACAGGGGGTGGAGGGAATCCCTGTGAAAGCGTCAAAGATGTAGTGTATTTATTCAAAATGAGAGATGATGGCAGTGTGAACCCTGGTGCACACCAAACAATTGGACCAAGATCCAACGTTTCACTTCCAAACGAACTCTGGTGAGGTTTGACTGGAATTTGAACGCAACACAGACCTAAGACATGTAAATGAACCAAAAACAGGACGTGATGTCACAGGATGTGACCCTAAAAAGGACAGAATGCTCAATCATACCTGGTTCTTCTCAGGTGCTACATCACCCTTAACAGTTCAGTACAGGCATGGGCGTAAATTTAATCAGCAACAGTTGTGGGGACAATAAACATAAAATTTCTCAAGAGCAATTTTTGAAGGGGACACAAATAATACAGCCAAAATTGCACTTGTAAGGGTATGTGTACATAGACGAAAGCATTACTACTATTATTAGTGTAGCATGGAGCAGGGGCATTGGAGGTTTTCCCTCTTTTCCACCTTGCTTTTAAAAAGCTTATGAATGCCCGTGCAGCCATGCATTTTACTTTCGCTTTTGAATTAGCGGCAATTCAGGGATGAATGTAAAAATAGCTTGAATGGTGGGTTCATTATTATTCTTGATGAAAAACACAACAACATTGCACAAAAACAGTGCAATGACAAACTCACTTATACTAAACATACTAACTTTTATTAGCAAAACAAATAAAAGCAGCATACACCATGCTTTTGGCCTAATAAAATAACAAACAGCTTTCACAAAGTTTAAATAAAAAGCTGAAAATCAGCAAACACTGTGGAACCAAATAAATAAGAAATGAATAGAAACTCTCTTACTGTACATTTCACAAAGAACATTTATTAACAAAGCAAATAAGACAGCTTGGAGGCACGGCATACACTCTCGTTCGGCTCACGCTGAATTGAGCAGGCACATTCAGTTTTAAATTGTAATGTCTGTTCTCTAACTGAACTAAATGATTTTTATTACTAAAATGATGGTGGGTGGCAGTGGGCAAGTGATGTAATTGGTGCACGGCTGAACATTGTGAATAACACCGGTAACACCTGACTATCACAACAAGCCTAGAGGGGGACTCAAATTGTTTCTAAACTTCAGACGCTTTTTTTTTCTTTCTTTTTGTTTGCCCTGTTTGCGTTTGTATTGTTTTACTGCTTACACAATTATTTAAGTATATATCATTCTATTATTTACAATTCACAGAGTGGTTTTTATATTATATTTTTAGGAGGTGGACAACCCTCAGATGTGGTAGGTCCTAACCCCCCACCCTCCACCCAATTAATTTCAGTATTGAATGATAGATATATACTGTGTGCAGAATTATTAGGCAAGTTGATTTTCTGATCATTTCCTTTTGTACCACTGTTTGAAGAATTTATCTTCCAGAATCTGGCAGTAAGTTTTGGAAGATCATTTTTCGTCCATCTCTGCAAGACGGACATTTCAGGATAACTGAACTCCCACACCTTACTGACAGATTCTGGAAGATAAATTCTTCAAACAGTGGTACAAGAGGATGTGGTGCTGGTCCTTCAGGAGTCACTCTGTCTGTCTATAAGGCCTATAAAAACCCAGTCTTCATGTATTTTATAACACTTCAGCTTGTGATTCTTATTAAGAGCAGGTCATTTTTTTAAGATTCTTTATCTAACCTAAGTCTCTGAGATCCTGAGACCTTGCACTTCTGGAGACTCCAGGTAGGTTGCAGTTCTGGAAAATGGTAGCGCTGGAGACTAAAGGGTTCCTGATGGTTTCACACTTAATTCTTCACCTTAATTCTTTTGCAGTTAACATGTGGCTTTTCTTTTTCACCTTGTTTTTGTATGACCCCGCTGACCCAATGAGCATTTTGCTGTCCCTTGGTCATGCTTTAACTTTGCAATTTCTAGTATTGCATTAGTATTGCATCCTTCTCATGAGTATTTAATAATTTTTGACTTTTCAGTCTGAGTTAAATCTCTTTTTTGGCTCATTTTGCCTGTCTGAAAACCTGCCTAATTGTTCTGCAAACCTGAATATAAGGCATTTTTCATTTCCAGCCTTCATGAACAATTATATATCACTTATAAATGATTAAAAACAATATTAATAGTAGTTATTAAGATTGATGTGGATTGGAATTGGTAAAATGTGCTTGGGAAAAAAAAAAATATGATCAGAAAATCAACTTGCCTTATAATTCTGCACACAGTGTATTTTCTGCTCAGCTTGGGAATGCCTTCTTCATGAAGGATACTTGAGATGAAACTTTTTGGCCAAAAGAAAGTACTGTATCTTAAAGGCAGCATAACTGCTTTGACTTGTTTTCCAGTTAAAATATCTAAAAATGCTTAAAACAAGATCAATTTACTTGAGGAGTAATGCTGAATAAGATAATATGGCTTGTTTTCAGAGAATGTATCTTTAAAAAGAGTATATGTATTTAGTTTTATTGCACTTTCAGATATTTTTTTTCTTAAAGTGTTAAGAATAAACAAGTTAAAACAAGTCAAAAAAATTGTCAGTGCACATTGTAAATGACAAAAACATTTACAATGACTGCACTTGTCTGTGTTGTGTGCAAAAATCAGATAGTTGAAAATGCATTTGTGCATTTTTCCAGCAAAGCTAGTTGCTAACTAGCTGCTTGCTCTGAGAGAAAAACTTCCTAATCACAAAATCTAGAATAAATGTATCTATAAATGAGCAAGAAACAGCTTTCCATCTGCAGCAAAAAAGTACTACCTTTTCAGTCAGCGAGCCTCACAGTGTAAACTGGGACATATTTTCTTTTTTTTTTTTTTTGCAAATTATCCAGACACTGTATTTTGGACAATGCTCCACTAAACCATGTACATACACAGAAATACAAAGCAAATGTTCATGTGGCCTCACACTGCTGACTCAGAGATGAAGGTCAAAAGGCAAGAACCATGTGAATTATTGCTGCATGGGTGTGAAATAAAATTAGCTATACATGAGCATCCTATGCCACCTGGCAAAGCTGAGTCCGATGGACACAATGAGGACAGATTCAGCTCTGTTGAGGAGAACTCAAGCAACTAAACACAATAGGTTTGCACATGCTATAAATATGCAACTTCAATTCACAATTTATTTGTGCTAACATCAATATTTTCGTCCAAAGTGGCCTGCAAGGTCAACCCTAAAGGCCAATTTACTTCATCAATGACACTGTTAGCAGAAACATAACCTCAGAATGGCCTCTAACAACACTTTATTTTAATCCAAGCTGGTTGTTTATCACATAGACTACAAGCTGGTGAGGACCTAGTTGACATGTTCTTTGAGAGCTTGACCACCATTGGGTGTATGACCTGTTTTTTTCCAGCAGAGATGAAATACAGACCCAATCAGGCTGCTTGTGTGTTCTTGTATTGGGCCAGTGGGGTTCTGAGAGTCTCTTTAATGCAGTACAAGCAGTGATCGATCCGCTGTCTGCTCCCTACATAGAGCACACTATTCCCCTGACTCCTGTTACAAACACACTTATTCTACTCATCCACCTCCCACAGAGTCAACACAGAGAAAGAAAGAAGCAGTAAATATTAAGCTAGTGTGTTTGTGTGTTTGCTTTACCTGCTGGACATTGATCCAGTAGCCGATGATTTTGTCCACAGCGCCGGGCTCTTTCTGTGTCCACTGTAAGATGTAGGAATAATTGTTCTTCAAGGTGCGAATGGGGTTTGGAGTGTCGTAGTAAAACTCTGCATTGAACGGCTGAGCTAAAAGAACAATCAAAGCAAAAAAGAGCATCACTAATTAGTCAAACACTTTAAAAGGTTACTAAAGTTACTACCATCTTACTGTCAATTGAAATATCAGTGGTTTTGCCTTATGACATGGCTTTTACATTGAATATAATTTGGTGATTTTGTTTGCCATTCAAAATATACATGGTTAATTGCATTTATTTATAGCAGAAAAAGCTGCAACCCATTATTGGGTCACGACCCACAGGGTGAGAACCATTCATATAGACTAGAGCATCACTGAAGAACATGCATTTCAGAACTGTAATCATGCGCCTCTATGGGCATTAAACAGAACCGCAATACTGGGGAGTATTTAAACTTGTTTAAAATCATTATTTGTCCAATTATATCTGGTGCTGCCGATGACAAATAAATTACACGTTCACAGTACTTTTTGTGAGGAAACAATGCACATGTAAGCAGTGTTAAAGTCAGGTTTTGTTATAGTAAAATGTCACTTTCGCCCGTTCCTAAGTCCCTTACAAAATAGTATCATGGTAACGTCATTTAAATCAAAATACTTTAGTCACTGAAATAATTATTATTAGTGTAGAACCATAATAAATTAAAGGTGCCCTAGAATTAAAAATTGAATTTATATTGGCATAGTTAAATAACAAGAGTTCAGTACATGGAAATGACATACAGTGAGTTTAAAACACCGTTGTTTCCTCCTTCTTATATAAATCTCATTTGTTTAAAAGACCTCCGATGAACAGGCGAATCTCAACATAACACTGTTACGTAACAGTCGGGATCATTAATATATGCCCCCAATATTTGCATATGCCAGCCCATGTTCAAGCATTAGACAAGGGCAGGACGTCTGGATGTGCACAGCTGAATCATCAGACTATGTAAGCAAGCAAGGACAACAGCGAAAAATGGCAGATTGAGCAATAATAACTGACATGAGATATCATGATATTTTTAGTGATATTTGTAAATTGTCTTTCTAAATGTTTCGTTAGCATGTTGCTAATGTACTGTTAAATGTGGTTAAAGTTAACATCGTTTCTTACTGTATTCATGGAGACAAGACTGTCGTTATTTTCATTTTTAAACACTTGCAGTCTGTATAATTTATAAACACAACTTCATTCTTTATAAATCTCTCCAACAGTGTGTAATGTTAGCTTTATCCACGGAACACTATCAAACTCATTCAGAATCAAATGTAAATATCCAAATAAATACCATACTTACGCGATTAGACATGATGCATGACGAACACTTTGTAAAGATCAATTTTGACGGTTATATTAGCTGTGTAAACTTTGGTTATGCACTGTTTAAGGCAAGCACAAGCTCCGTGGGTGGGGAGCGTGAGCATTTAAAGGGGCCGCAGCCTAAATCGGCTCATATTTAGTGATGCCCCAAAATAGGCAGTTAAAAAAAAATTTTTTTTTTAAATCTATGGGGTATTTTGAGCTGAAACTTCACAGACACAATCAGGGGACACCTTAGACTTATATTACATATTTTAAAAAGATGTTCTATGGCACCTTTAATATGAGATCTCCTTTAAACAGTGTAAGAAGCTAACAGAACAATCCTGTCATTTAATTTACCATGGTACATTTTTTTTTTGCAGAAATGTCTTTCATATTAATTAGAATAACAACTGCATGCTAAATGTTGCAACACATGTCCTAATACTACCAAGATATTTGGCAAGGCTAAAGATAAGGCCCAACTGAGAAGAAAAAAACCTTGAGAGTCTGCAAGACAGCAGCCAATTTTTTTTCCCCCACAGAGAGAACAGAAACACCTGGGCCTTTTGGAAGTGTACTGAATAGTGCCACATCCCCGTCTGGCCTTTCTTGGCTGATTTCTACATCATCAACTAGCATAGTAGCTGGCAACTCAACTGTAAGGAGTGAGTGACGGATGGGTTTTTTGTTTGTATGTTTTTGGGTTTTTTACATAAAATATGCAAATTTTTATTTCAATGCTATTCATTTCCCAGGAAAGCAAGCAGAACCAATCATTTAATCCCAGATGAAAAATCCAGTTTAAACCAGCTTGATGATAACCATTTTATATGGTTTAGTTGGTCAAAGCTAGTCATTTATGGTCTTTTTTTTGCTCAAGATGTTTTAGGTAGTTGTAGTGATGTGAATCATTTACATTTCCACATGCATTTGGCAGACATATTTATTTCGAAAAAGGTTCTTGCTTTCCATGGGATTCAAACCTTTGAACCTGGCATGATTCTTTCATAAATCAGACTGAATTAATCTGAGCAGTTACAGAGTCAATTAGCAAGAACTGAGTCAACAACTAAACTGAACTGAATTGAGACAAAATTACAATAAACAACTTTATTAATAAAACCTAACAAACCAAATGATGATTTCAAGCACCGAATTGGTTTTTTGAAACTTTCCCTGAAAGTATTTAAAAGATCTGATTTACTGACATAAATCAAACTCCACATTTCTAAGTAGTTGATCATCTAGGCTAGCAGCTGTTGGGTCCAAGCTGACCTAGTGAACCATCTAAGTTAACCAGGTTAGGGTTAATTGACCAACTTGGCCAAACTGGTTGGGTGTCTTAAGACCTAATCTGACCAACTAATCAGTCTTACTTTTAAAATTCAAATTAGACCAATCTGCCTTTTTATGTCACTGACTTGTTAAAGATAAATTAGATTACTAACGTGTAAGACTTGTCTAAGAAGTTTATGCCTTTACTACTATCATCTGGATTTTTACAGCAGGGATAAAATAAATAAACCAGACTGCATTTTGCAAGCACACAGGAGTAAGAAGACAAACAAAATATAACTTCTAATTTTTGACAAAGTTTGATAACTCTCCTATATCTAGAAGGCTACAGCAAAGCATGATGATCAATTCTCCCCCATAATGCTCATCTATATTTTAGTTTAATGTTTTTTTCCTTAAGATACAGCACATGTAAACAGTTCTGAAACCCTCATAAAGAGACTTACATACATTTTTCACAACTCACCAGACACAATGAAGGTGCAAGTTGAGGTACCGACTCCATTGCTCACTCTGCACTCATAAGTGCCGTTATTAGAGGTGTCTAGTTTGAAGCGTAGCTGAGGGACACTTTGAGGGTCCACTGGAGGGGTTCGGATGGGCGTCCCATTACGGTACCAGCGAGCGCTGGCTATTCGGTTTGGATTGGACTTGAGAACCACACAGCGGAGATTGACTGTCGCGGATGTTTGAGAACGGACATCCAGCAGGACTGGATCCACAACAGGAGGGTCTGGTTGAGAGAGAAAGAATAATATTCATGTGTTTGTTTCTGTTTTCATTTTATATCTACTTTTTTTGCTGCATATTTTGTGCACAATTATAATTTTGCAGTCATTTCTCATCAATCACATCTGTTTTGAACTTTTTGAACATTTTGAACGTTCTCAAATAGCATTATTTTTTCTTCACTATCAGGATTAAAATCAATTTAAGGAAACGAAGTGTAATTGAAATGAGATTTTTACTGGAAATGAAGCCCCACATAAATGACACCAAAGCACTCAGGACACTTTGCATGAATCCACCGCACATGCCGACGATGTTCAGATGACAGATTGCAAGCTACTACCCGAATCAATAAGAAGGGGTCTACATTGTCTCAGCTAATTGCACAGAATCAATCTATATAGTGTGCTAGAGCTAGTGACTAATTACAGTCTACCAGGGTCTGGTTATACACTCTGCATATATGGAGTGATGCGACTGCAAATTAGCATCTCAGCACCTCAGGCACACATCAACAGTGCATTACTGTAACTAATAAAGTGTGGAGAGTGTGACAAAGCATCAGCGTGTAATTAACTCTATGAACCTAAATTCACTGATTTCAATGACAAAATAATTTAAAAAACGCATTAGCTTCAGACTGATTTACAAACTCGTAGGTTGTACAGAAGGTTATCTTCAATAGAGAACCCTGTGAAACAGACATCAAACATGCACCTTTCCCATAACGATTATCATCCATATTTCTCACGATCCAACCAATTCCTGGATGGATAAAATAAAAAATAACTGTCCTGTTTCACAGGTATTCCCGATTACAGAAGTGAATTGGGTTGTGAATGGTGTCTCAAATTGACTAGGTGACGTCAATTGAAAAAGGAAAGTCATGTTGGAGGCAGAGCAAGTTATCACATGGTGATGAAAAATTAAACAATAAACAAGATTAAACAAAGACAAACATTTTTCATTGTTTGTCTCCTCACAAAAATAGACACAGTAAGACAAGGTTTGTGTATTAAGGAAGCAGAAAGGGTCAAATCTGATTTCAGTGACTCATGTTCACATTGATTCAACACTGCCAAAATGATCACAATAAAACCTATTTAAAATTCCCACAAGGTTCTGTGGTTTGAGCTTTGGATTTGAGACAAAGGAAACAAGCAGCGTGAGAGAGAACTGGTGGCACAATTGTTTGTAGTAAAAAAAAAAAGATTTTAATTATTAAATCATTTTCATTGTCAACAACAAAAACATAGTATTTGGCTGCACGCCAGATATTGCACAAAATCATTTTGCATTCTAGTTTTGTAAATTTTGTATATTTGTTTTGATGTTTATTTAACATTCATTTCTAGAAATAAAATGTTTTAGGCATGTCCCAAATTTTGCTAAGAGGTTCTTAAAACTTCATAGAGAAGGACAGAAAATACAGTAGAGCAGTGGCGATAGCAACTCCAGGGTCACGGGTTCAACTCATACATTATGCACAATCATTATGCATAATGAAATGAATAAAACAGCTCATATGATATTTTGTTGGACTTTTTTTTTTCCTCTGATTGTTTGTACTGATATTTATACATTTAAAAAATGTGGTGAGGAAAGCAAGCTAGAAAAACAGACAGACAATAAAGGAAGCAAAGTGAAGATGTGAAATGCATTACAAAAGGTTTCATGAATAATACTGTATATAGCATTATAAATTCCCTTGATGTGATAGGTGATAATCAGTGTTGCATTTCAAAGTAATTTGTGACAAGCGTTTATTTAAACATAACAGAAAGAAGTGATTTCCTCTCCTCTATTCCATAATAATCTATATCCATAATGAAGTTTACACCAGACTCTTTTAATTTCACAATACAACAAAATCAAACTATATCCATCCGTCTCATGTGAGAGAACAAATGTCTGTAGCCAAAACATTGTGGGCTTCAGCCACCCAACAACAGTAGCTGCGTTTACACGGACCCTAATAATCTGATTGTAATCGGACTAGTAGCACAGTCAGAATAAAAAAGACAAATGTAACCACTTAAATCGGAATTAATTGGCCAAATCCGATTAAAATATCATTCGGATTTTAAGGAGTGGTTTAAACCTTTTCTAAACCGGTCAAGAGGACATGTAAACACTTGATCAAACTGCATGTGCATGTGCAAAGACATAGTACTAAGTAATGACGTATGTTGAGTGGAATGAGCTGTTGTTATTGAATAAAGTGTCATAAATGACTGTCGTGTTATTTTAAAATTGTTCTTCCACTCATTGTCTCTGAAGTGGAGCAGAACAACATCGCACAAGACCTTGTTTTGGACTCTCATCCAGACATGCCGGAACGGCATTTTTACTGCTTGATAAATATAAGCAGCACGGCACAATGGTTCATGTGCTTGGACTTGGAACTTGGAAATAGATAAGTATCAAGTCTGCACTTTAAAACAAAGAAAAGAAGCAATTTAGGAGAAAAGTATGCGCAAGAAGCAGGAAACTGTATATCAGTGCAGTGCGCGCACATCAAAAAATCTATTATGAATTTAAGCTTGTAACATAAACGCGCACATCAACCCGATAACTTTATTCAGCGTTCATATAAACACTACGTTCAGATTGGAATGAATTCATTCCGATTGAAACAAAAGGTGTCCATGTAAACATAGCTACTGATAAATGTGAGTGTGAAGAAAAAAATCAATGAATAGAAAATAAAGATAAAACATCATGGATAAAATGTTTTCTCTCATTGACAAACGAAAGTTAGCAAAAGTGGGATGCAGTACTGATATTTCATGACCAAAATTATTCAGTCAAATCATCTGAAAACCTTTTTTTTTTTTTTTTTTCGCATGAAAAAACTGAAGATCATTATTTGTTTTGTTTTGTTTTTCATTGTTTTAATTTTTCAATTTTTTTGTCCTGACTGAATCCTCATTGCTGTCACAAATTCATTGGGAAAACAAATTTACAAGAATGTATTTTTAATATATATATATATATTTTTTTTTTTAATAATTAAATGTTTAAAAAATGTAATTGTAAAAGATTTTAATAAATTAAAATATTAATACTAAAAATATTAGTTTGTAATAGTATATTTAAATCAATATGTATGCACCAAATACTTACATGATGTACAAATGCTTTACAATTTAAATCATGTCTAATTGTGTTTTTTATTTTATTTTTTTATTTTTTTATTCCCCATTACAATAATTAGAATGAGACTGTTCTTGGCATGTTTCGTGAGATTCACCCAGCTAGCCTCTCCATGCGGTTTAGTTCCAGGCAGATACTGTCTGTCTCTTCTGCCACAGAGAGACAGGATGTTAGACAGCAACCCCCTGTCTTCAGCTCCAGAGAGACAGGCAGAGCCACCTGGCTCATAAATCAGACCTGCCGTGGGATGAAGCACAGCGGTGGGCTCTAAACTGCCTCCATCCTGCAATACGCCGCATTAGCCGAGCCCGTTACAGCAGCGATATTGACGGAAGATAGAAACAAAAGGACTGAGGATGTGAGGATAGACTAGATGTGTGGGGAGAGGGTGATTCATACGTGCTCTTAATGAAGCTATCACTCATTTAAGCGGCAACACAGCATTCTGGGGTTTCTCAGGCCATAAATCCTTCCTTAGAACTCTCCAATTTGTTCACAGCATGCTCTGTGGTACATATGCTGGGTATATATTGTCTTTAAGTCACATGCACAATATTTATACTTTGTCTCTGATTGTACAGGCTGTGCAGATTCATTGACTGCACTATTTAATAACAGTATAAATCACGTATCTGTTGTCATCGTTTATCATAATTGATCACAGGCTGAGCAATGACATGCTCCGCTCACCTGAGACAAACTCGTTTAACTAAATGCTGTCTGCCAGATGGAAAAAGACATACTGAAGTAACCCTGTTACACAGAATAACAAAACAGCATATGATCAATAAAAATAAACTAAAGAGATATCGGAAAAAGTTTGCTAGTATAGCAGACACTGTTATACAAGTCTTTTATAAACTAGCTATGGCTTTGCCTCAACAGAGAATGTGATTGGATAACCAGCGGACCAATTTTATAGCACAGCATCTCAAATGTTGGTTTGGTCATTCTGAAGTGCCTGGGCGAATGTCTGTCATCAAAATGATTTGGTATAAATACCTCTCCGAACTGTTTTACATGATTGGGTTCCCGAACACCAGACATCCGATAACATGACAGTGTTTATTACATTTTCGACAAGTAATTTATGACGAACAAAAAAAGAACCAACAATTGCTATTTTCTGATATCTTGTGCTAGTTTCCCAGGAAATGACGATTTTTGAACACACAGGATGGAATCCATGATTTATTAGCAAATGTTTTATGCAATATTCCAATTTTGTGCACAAGTTACATTTACATGGAAACAGCTACTGTAAAAATGATTTGTAAATACCTTGTACATTGTAATAAATTGTGAATAAAACAAAGATTAGTAGAACATCTAATTTGAGCCTTTCTATTAAAAAAATGTCACATTTAATTCGATGTGTTTCATTTCTTTGCATTTTTTTGCAAAATTTCTAAGTGGAAATTGCTATACCATTTATTTTATTTTTTTTAGTGCACTACAATTCACAAAACACATATTATGCATGCTTAGTTCTCCTGGAATAATTTTTAGGTTCTATGCCTTGTGTTTCAATAATATCAATCAAGTTAAGTCATCTATATTTATATAGCGCTTGATACAATACAATACAATACATTCCACAATCTGACTTGTGATGCAGCCTGTATTCATAAACCACACCACGTTCATTCATTTGACAGCCTGGATTCTCTCAAAAAAAAATTTCAATTCCTGTCACTTAATGGAATTTAGGGTCTTTGTCAGAGTCGACTAGTGTTGGGGAAAGTTACTTTTAAAAGTAATGCAATACAATATTGTGTTACTCCATAAAAAAACTAAAACTAAAATGTTACTTAGTTACTTTTTATGGAAAGTAGTGTGTTATGCTACTTTTGCGTTACTTTTTCTCATCTGGGCCGCACTGTTTGTTTGTTTTTATAGCAACACAAAAGTTCTATTTTTAGCAAATGTAAAGGCCCTTTCATACCAAAAGTAAAAAGAATTAAAGCTGCAAGCAGCAATGAAAGGGCCCTCGCACCCGGGCTCACCACCACCCGGTGGCCTCAGGAAAACAGCGAACAGTGGGCAACATGAATGTAAGCAAGTGAATACAGGAGAATTATGCCAAAGTCATTTCGAAATGCCACACTTCCTGCTGTCAACAGATGGCACTTTGACCGTAACTGAATTTTGCTATGTTGATGTCTTCAGGCCAGGACTTTTATCGAACATGTAAAGTTTGGAGCAGATTGGACATTGTATGCCTGAGTTACAACAACTTCCTGTTTCTTTAGTGGCGTTAATCACATAAATTAGCACTCAGCCAAGTGTTGCATGATTTAACGTGTTTCTAGCATGTTTGGTACTTTGTGGCATAATGAAATGTGAATCTGGTAGTGAATTACATTGTAAAGCATGCCATTTCCTGTTGCCAGCAGGTGGCGCTATGGCTAACTGAATATTGTCATATAGATGTCTTTAGGCCAGGACTCTTATCACACATGTGAAGTTTGGGGCAGATCAGACATAGTAAGCCTCAGCTACAATAGCTTCATCGTTCATGGCAAAACATCAGACTTTGTCAGGCCGCCACAGACACGCCCTTCAGCGAAAACTCAAGATCTTTGATATTTATCATCGCTAAGGTCTTAAGATTAGACTGATAACATTTGATGTGTATCTGGTTAAATCTCTATGAGGAGTTAATCACAGTGTAAAACATGTCATTTCCTGTTGCCTGCAGGTGGCGATATGACTGTAACTGAATATTGTTATGAAGATGTCCTCAGGCCAGGACTCTAATAAAACATGTGAAGTTTGGGGCAGATCAGACATAGTATGCCTCAGCTACAATAGCTTTATCTTTCATGGCGAAACATCAGAATTTGTCAGGCCGCCACAAACACGCCCTTCAGCGAAAACTCTAGATCTTCACAATTTAACGTCACAAAGGCCTTTAGATTAGACTGACCAAAAATAACATTGATCTGATTAAATCTCTAGGAGGGGTTAATCACAGTGTAAAACATGTTATTTCCTGTTGCCCCCAGGTGGCGCTATGACTGTAACTGAATATTGCCATAGAGATGTATTCAGGCCAGGACTCTAATAAAACATGTGAAGTTTGGGGCAGATCAGACATTGTATGCCCAAGTTACAACAACTTCCTGTTTCATGGCGAAACATCAAACTTTGTCAGGGCGCCACGGACACGCCTTTCCGCGAAAACTCTAGATCTTCACAATTTAGCGTCTCAAAGGTCTTTAGATTAGACTGACCAAATATGATGTTGATCTGATTAAAGCTCTAGGAGGAGTTTGTTAAAGTACAACATGTGGAAATGGCAAAAACTGCCAAAATTTTGTAGAGAAAATTCTAAATATCTCACTTCCTGTTGGGTTTACAAACTTTGCACCGGGGCTTTTTTGTAGGTATTGGGTTGTTACATCTGTCTACCGAATTTCATAACTGTACGTGAAACGTAGCACGAAGGGCGCTTAATTGAAATTTTGTAGGTGGCGCTATCGAGCCATTTTGCCACACCTAATTCTGAAACCCATATCAGATGTAAATTTTCACCACTTCTGACACGTGTGCAAAGTTTCATGAGTTTTCGAGAATGTTTAGGCCCTCAAAAATGCGATTCATTTTGGAGAAGAAGAAGAATTGACTGAGCAATTCTAATAGGGTCCTCCTCACACCATCAGTGCTCGGGCCCTAATAAGCCTCAGGCTGAAGGAAATGCAAATTCACTCGTGTACAGTAGAGGGTGCAGCTCAAACAATTAAGCCTTTCAGCTGTGCCGCCATTCTAAATCACAGAAGAATAGGATGCACTTACTTGAAAAAAGTAATCTGATTACATAACTTGCATTACTTGTAATGCGTTACCCCCAACACTGCTGTCGACTTTGGATTGCTCAGTTGGGGTTAAAAAGACACTTGATATTCAGTAATATCAGCGATTTGACTCCACATACACTATCACTAACCTAATTGTGCTGAATAATGACATTATTGTCTTCTGTAGATCTGCTTTATAGCTGAATTGAACTCATTTCACAATTGATAAACTTTACACATTACACACTGTTATTGAACAGAACTGAATCAACTGTACTGACTTGAGCTGAATAACAAAACTAATGTCTTTTTAGAGCTGCTTTATAGCAGATTTTGAATTTGTCTCATATTTGATCAAGTTTGCATCATTGATTCTGTTATTTTCCTATTTATTACTGTGAAACTGCTTTGAGACAATCTGTATTGTATAAAGCGCAATATAAATAAAGGTGACATGAGTTGACAATGGTAATGGTCATGGCCTGAACCAGCAACCGGTTTTCCCGGCCACTATGCCACAGCTCCAAAAAGCTCTTTGCATAATGTGATGCTCACGACCAGATACCCATCCTGTGCAGTGAACCGACACACACTCAAATTCAGCATTGTCCTGTAATCACATGGTGCATTTTGAAGCAACACAAACACAGGATCCATTATGAGAGCACAGAGTGCTTTGCTCCGCTAATGGCTCGTGTGAAAAGGGCTGATGCGCATTGAGTGGCTCAGGGTTTAGCCCGTCTGTCTTTTGTGTGGTTTTGCGCAGCTAGAGCGCTAATGAATTCAAGGCTTTTTATTCTGGCACTTACAAAACTCGCTCCACGTGGGCATTATAATGCATTATGACAACTCTGAACACATTAACACTCCCGATGGCCCGAAAAGCGGCACCTAAAAATA